>NW_026936961.1:0-75861 GCF_032062105.1 Saccostrea cuccullata
AAGAAGAATGCTTGGTATTAAAATATTAATTCATATCAGTAGAATTGAATGCTATTAACGACATCTGGAGAAATAGGCTTTAAAAGGTTTATATCATATCTTTGTTCGTCTGCACTTAAATTTCAAACACGACAGAATTTGTAATTTTTGCCGTAAAAATTCATAATTTCTATATACTTTAGAGACTTACCGTAAAACTTTCAGGAAACTTTCTATGAAGTCTTTTCTGCACCTTAAGTGAAATTTTATGTCGATCCCAGGTGTTGATCGAGTTTCAGAGAAATTTTCTACGTTGTTATTGATTTTTTTTTTTTTAAGGAGAAGGGGGGGGGGGTTGACTTTTTTATTCTAAGCATTTGTTAAAGTGAGTTTGTAAATACATCTACGAACTTGAGCTGGATTGTGACCTTTGGGTCAAGGGGTCAAAGGTCAAGGTCAAAGGTCAAGGTCATCAAAGCATTTCATAAAGAAATATAAAAGTAACGGCCATATCAAGTATACAAGTCATTTGATCATTGCACGCGCGCGAAGGTGCAATGCATGAAAGCTATATCATCGTGACTACACTTTTAATGTGTTTCTATTCTTTGAATTTTGAAACGTTTCATAAAAAAAATTACGACTATATCAAGTAAATCGGTCATTTAACGCATTGCGCGCGCACACGTGCATGCAAGTCCTTGCATTCAAGTTTGATAGTAGCATAATGTAAGAATCCGTCATATCTATTCATATTCTAAATTTCATCCTGTTTTGTTGAGAATCAAAAAAGTTATAGGCATTTAAAGTTTAAGCCAATCAGATCGCAGCACACGTGCATGGGCGTGGTTTCTTGAAAACTTTTATATATCATAGTTTAGGACGTATTAAGGTATGATTATGTTTTAAAATTCAAAGTATTTTGTCAAAAAACAAGTAAGATATTGAGATTTTTGTTTCAGCTAATCAGAGCAAAGCGCACGTGCATGCGCGTGCATGCATGTGCATGATGACCGTAAGTTCTTATAGGAGTCTATTGTGTCTGTCTATGTTCTAAATCTCATCGTGGTTGGTTGAAAAACAAGGGAGTTACAGCCATTTGAAGTTTAAGCCAATCAGATTGCAGCGCACGTGCATGCGCATGCTTTCATGACAACTGTTATATATCATATTGTAGGACATCTTAAAGTATGCTTATATTTTAAATTTCATACCATTTCGTCAAAAAACGGAAAAGATATTGAGATTTTTGTTTCAGCCAATCAGAGCGAAGCGCACGTAAATGCGCGTGAGTTCTTGCTAATTTGACAGTGTCACATTATCTACACTATTAATATATCCTTATATAATGAGTTTCAAAGCATTTAATCGGAAAATGTTAAAGTTATGGCTATATTAAATATATTAGTCATTTCAGTCATTTCACGCGCCCGCACGTGCAGGCGTATGCGCGCAAAATGACCTTCGTTCCGCACACCTACACAACACACCTATTAACCCTAAAAAGGTTTTAGCTTAGTTGGGTGAACAGTTTCTGAGAACACTCGCGGACAAAAAAGTACCGGAGAAGAAATAAGAAGAAAAAAGAATAATAACTAGTGCTAATTGTAACGGGAACCGTTACAGATGTTCCCCAAACGCTCCCCAACGTGCCATATTCCCTGTAAGTTTCATTAAAGAAGGCAAAATTTATGCATTTAAGACGTAAACAAAGTTTTCCCAAAAGTATACCAAGTATTTCAAATTTAAGCAATGCAAGTGTGCGCATGTGATTGCATGAGCGTAATGACGATATCATCTTGTCTACACTATATATTTTACTCATTGCACGTGCACGCACGTGCATGATGACCATACCTTCTTGTAGGAGTCCATTATGTCTGTCTATGTTCTTAATCCCATCCTGTTTGGTTGAAAAACAAGGGAGTTATAGCCAGTTAAAGTTTAAGCCAATCAGATTGCAGCGCACGTGCATGCGCGTGTTTTCATGACAATTATTATATATCATATTGTAGGACATCTTAAAGTATGCCTATGTTTTAAATTTCAAAGCATTTTGTAAAAAAACAGGAAAGATATTGAGATTTTTGTTTCAGCCAATCAGAGCAAAGCGCACGTGCACGCACGTGCATGCATGTGAATGGTGACCATACCATCTTGTAGGAGTCCTTTATGTCTATCTATGTTGTAAATCCCATGCTGTTTGGTTGAAAACCAAGCGAGTTATAGTCATTTAAAGTTTCAGCCAATCAGATTGCAGCGCACGTGCATGCGCGTGATTTCATGAAAAATTTTATATATCATATTGTAGTACATCCTAATGCATGTCTATGTTATAAATTTCAAAGCATTTCATCATAAAACAAAAAAGATATTAAGATTTCTGTTTCAGCCAATCAGAGCAAAGCGCACGTGCATGCGCGTGAGTTCATGCAAATTTGACCATGTCATCTAATCTACACAACTTATATATCTTTATAAATGAGTTTCAAAACATTTTATCAAAAAATATAAAAGTTACAACCATATTAAATATATCAGTCATTTTACTCATTGCACGCGCCCGCACGTGCATGCGAATGCGCGCAAAATGACCTTCGTTCAGCACATCTACACAACATGCCTACTAACCCTAAAAAGGTTTTAACTTAATTGGTGAACAGTTTCTGAGAACACTTCCGGACAAAAAAGTAGAAGGAGAAGAAATAAGAAGAAAAAAGAATAATAACTACGATCTGTTGCTAGCAACGAGAGGTCTTCCGTCCGATTCAGGAAAAAAAATCTCGTATAATCGAGCTGAAAAGTGATTCAAAATTTTGGTCGCAAAGAGGATTGAACCCATGTCGCCTTTTTCTGTTTTATCCCCAACGCGCAAACCATAAAGCTTTTGGGAGTACTGCTCTAAATATACTTGTGTGTATACTTTTGCAACAGTACACCTGTCTAAGAATCATAAAAGGCGGGTCACTATCAATAATTTGCGCCAAACGCCACGAGTAAATATTCGTGCATTTTCATACATTTTATTTGCTAAAAACTCGACTCTGCAGAACCAGAGAAGGTTTTCTACAGGTCCATTCCCCATCACGGGGAAGACCTTACCTGCACATTGGCACCATGTGTATTACCCGCGCAGCCTATTTATGAGAAAATGAAATGAATATTTTTTAGTGTTTAAGAAAACGTTGAACCTACGCTTGCGAAAGTTCTAAGACATTCAAAGATATTTAATTTCTTCTTTATCAAATCAAGAAACTGATTATACGTTAAATCAGCAAATAGGGGCCTTTACTTATGCCATGAATATCACAGAAAAAGATTCAAAATTTTGGTCGCAAAGAGGATTGAACCCATGTCGCCTTTTTCTGTTTTATCCCCAACGCGCAAACCATTAAGCTTTTGGGAGTACTGCTCTAAATATACTTGTGTGTATACTTTTGCAACAGTACACCTGTCTAAGAATCATAAAAGGCGGGTCACTATTAATAATTTGCGCCAAACGCCAGGAGTAAATATTCGCGCATTTTCTTTGAACTTTTATGAAATAAAATAAATAAAACGTTCTTATCGCCTTTATTTTATTTCGACGTTTAAAAAGTCTTTGTACACATTACATATATCGTATCTAGCCCAGTTACACTTAAGTAGTGAAACGGAAATTAAGTGTTAAGATCGACACTGAATTGCAACGTACTACTACGTGAAAGTCCAAGTAGTTTTGTTTACATTTCATGCATTCGTATGTCAGAATGGTTTAATCAAACGCTCAGCTGCCTCCATAAACCCCAATTGCGAAATGGCGGAATTGACAAAGACAGCCGCCATCTGGGGCCCGCTTCAGATTTTCAAATATTAATATCTAGAATTCAGATAAGCCAATTTTCAAACAACTTAGATAGTTATAATCTAATTGTTAAGATGAATACTTTTGATCAATAATGTATAACAAAGAATTGATCATTAGAGAGTTATAGATAAAAAACTTTTGGCCCCTCTTAGCCCCTAATTTGAAGGGTCAGCCCTATTTTTTTTATATCAAATGAAAGGTCTTGCGATATTGAATATTTTGTCTTCAATATGTTTTAACAAATTATGAACAGGAGTGAAGATATGAGACAAAATGCGTCAAATTTTGTGAGATATTTCTGAGACATTTTTTCGGCCCTACCGAACTTCGGTGCCTTTTGCGCTAGAAAGATTTGGAGACCCAATTACAACTCACCAAACCTTCCTCTATTTTCCCTGAAAATCTCAAGTCCATATCTTAAGTCGTTTCGGAGGAGTTTCCCGGACAAGCCGACCCTCTGAAAATCAGAAAATCGTCCATATCTCACGACCGGAAGTGAGATAATCAAAAAGGAAAAAAACCTATCAAGATCAATTGAATATCTTTCAGATCTGAAAGTTTGGTAGAAATCGGACGAGCCATCTCTGAGAAATCGCTTGCACAAAATCGGTTGGAAGAATAATAATAATAATAGGGAAAAAGAAACCGAACGAAAACAAGAAGGTCTTCCGTTGGAGACGGAAGACCTTAATAATAATAACTAGTGCTAATTGTAACGGGGACCGTTACAGAGTTCCCCAAAAACTTTTGGTGCCATATTCCCTGTAAGCTTCATTAAATAAGACAAATCATGCAACTTCAACGTTTGGGGAACATAATACGCGTGGCATGTGAAGCATGTGCGTAAAATTCAAATTCCTCGTTTCTTTAAGATTTTTACAAATTCCAAAAGTTTTATTAAAAAGGCGAACTGCATTCAAGTGCGTAATTGACCAATCAAAATGAACTTACTCATTGCAGGTGCACGCACATTATGCCATTTTCCTTTCTTTTGAGAGTTTTTTAATTTCCTTCCAGGCCAGTTTGACAACTCTGGTCTTAGCCATAGGAAATTTTATCTATCTATAAATCATAAAGTTTTTTGACAGGAACTATTTCTGCATTAAAAACATAAAAGGAGTTATTTTTAAATTTATAAAGACATGGAAAACCAATCAGATTTGAGGGTAGCCCTGTTTGCATTTGCAACGTAATCATGAAAATGTCTTACCGTACCCTTGTCAAGGCTAATGTGACAGGTATGTTTAACACCATTTTATCAAAGTTTCAATGTAATTCAAACACGTGAGGTGAATTTACGAAAGATTTTTATAAATTTGCTTATATTTTAATATACCGAAACTCGCTATTTCAAAATTTCAAAGTATTTCATGAAAAAAAAAAAGATATTGAGATTTTGGTCAGCCAATCAGAGAAGCGCACGTGCATGCGCGTGATTAAAATTTGACCATGTAATCATATCTATAGATCTAATATATGCTTATATAATGACAAATCATTGGAGAAATAGGCTTTAAAAGGTTTATATCATATTTTGGGAGTTATTTCACTTAAATTTCACACGACAGCATTTGTAATTTTTGCGCGCAAAAATTCATAATTTCTATATACTTTAGAGATTACCGTAAAAACTTTCAGGAAACTTTCTATGAAGTCTTTTCTGACACCTTAAGTGAAATTTTATGTAACTAATCCTAGGTGTTGATCGAGTTTCAGAGAAATTTTCTACGTTGTTATTGATTTCTATTTCTTTAAGGAGAAGGGGGGGGCTCGACTTTTTTATTCTAAGCATTTGTTAAAGTGAGTTTGTAAATACATCTACGAACTTGAGTTGGATTGTGACCTTTGGGTCATGGGGTAAAAAGGTCAATGGTCAAGGTAATCAAAGCATTTCATAAAGAAATATAAAAGTAACGGCCATATCAAGTATACAAGTCATTTGATCATTGCACGCGCGCAAAGGTGCAATGCATGAAAGCTATATCATCGTGACTACACTTTTAATGTGTTTCTATTCTTTGAATTTTGAAACGTTTCATAAAAAAAATTACGCTATATCAAGTAAATGTCATTTAACTATTGCGCGCGCACACGTGCATGCAAGTCCTTGCATTCAAGTTTGATATTAGCATAATGTAAGAATCCGTCATATCTATTCATATTCTAAATTTCATCCTGTTTTGTTGAGAATCAAAAAAGTTATAGGCATTTAAAGTTTAAGCCAATCAGATCGCAGCACACGTGCATGGGCGTGGTTTCTTGAAAACTTTTATATATCATAGTTTAGGTCGTATTAAGGTATGATTATGTTTTAAAATTCAAAGTATTTTGTCAAAAAACAAGGAGATATTGAGATTTAAAATTTCAGCTAATCAGAGCAAAGCGCACGTGCATGCGCGTGTATGCATGTGCATGATGACCATAACTTCTTGTAGAAGTTCATTATATCTATCTATGTTCTAAATCCCATCGTGTTTGGTTGAAAAACAATGTAGTTACAGCCATTTGAAGTTTAAGCCAATCAGATTGCAGCGCACGTGCATGCGCATGCTTTCATGACAAATGTTATACATCATGTTGTAGGACATCTTAAAGTATGCTTTGTTTTAAATTTCATACCATTTCGTCAAAAAACAAGAAAAGATATTGAGATTTTTGTTTCAGCCAATCAGAGCGAAGCGCACGTAAATGCGCGTGAGTTCTTGCTAATTTGACATGTCACATTATCTACACTATTAATATATCCTTATATAATGAGTTTCAAAGCATTTCATCGGAAAATGTTAAAGTTATGGCTATATTAAATATATTAGTCATTTCAGTCATTTCACGCGCCCGCACTTGCAGGCGTATGCGCGCAAAATGACCTTCGTTCCGCACACCTACACAACACACCTATTAACCCTAAAAACATTTTAGCTTAGTTGGATGTGAACAGTTTCTGAGAACACTCGCGGACAAAAAAGTGAGAAGAAATAAGAAAAAAAAAGAATAATAATAATAAAACTAGAAAGTCTGCTATTGCAAAAATAATATGTGAGCCCCGTACCAAGACTTTTTCATTTTTATCATCACTAAAACAATGGTCCATTAGCTAAGCTTGGACAAATCGTTTGTAAAGTCCTTTCCGTTGGAAACGAAAGAATAACTGGGTACATAATTTTAGAATCGGTAGGAGAAGAAAGTAGTCAGGAAAAAATTACAAGTTTTAAGCATCATTTGCAACTTGCATAAAAGAAATTGGGCAATGTACTGAACTGAGCATGTTCATACTTTTAATTGGCGTAACACTTTCCTACCAAAAAAGCTTGGCAATGTATATTTTTTAAGAAGATAGCCGAATTATTTTGTGTAATAACAAAAGGCTTATCATTTTATCTGCCGGAAAACGAATCTACATAATTTCAATTAGCATATTCTAGCATTGTACAGGGCAAATGTTTCTAAAAAATGAGATGATAAATCATGTGTATTTTCAGTTTCGGAATCTTGAACATTTTGCAGATGAATGTTTTGTTTACAGCAGTGATCAAGGCTTATCGCTTGGTATAGGAGCGGATCCTAGGATTTATGAATGAATAAAAACTATGAAAATAACGTACAAATTTCTAATTTTACTTGAAAACCAATGAAATTAATAATATACAAGTAATAGATATACAAAAAAAATGCGATCAATGCTAATAAATGCATTGACAATCGTTAATTTATATATAGATAAAATAAAATAATTATAAAATCTAAGACAAGACAGAAGAAGAATGAAGGTTGGCAAACATTATGAAATCACAAAGAACTGAATTTTATGAATGAAACTTTTAAAACGTTACTTGTAAGTTGTATATGTTAGATATGTGTATTCTAAATCATAGGCAGTGCGCTTCAAACTTTTTTTGTCCATGAACATATTACTTTACGTTTGAATGTCAGGGCTATGTTTCTAAATTTCAATGGCTGTTCCTGGTGAAAAAACTTTTCTTGGAGATATAGAACTTTAAAGTTTGACCTCAGATTGGAGAACACATGTGCATGCCTTTTTTCTGATAATTCGTTTCTATTACAACTGTGAGGATATACAATTATTTTAAAAGAAAATGTTTAAAATTTCAAGGAATTTAACATTGAAAAACAAAACGAGATATTGAGATTTTTGTTTCAGCCAATCAGAAATGAAAGAATTTTAACATTCCCCTGGTTTCCATGGCAATAATCGATTATTTGAAAATTTTAAATGCAAGGCGCACAACTACAGATATAATCCTAAAATAAAAAGAGTTTCATGACGAACGTTTACCAAAGAGAACATGTATCTTAAAATTTTATACATTTCACATGCGCAACGGCAGAATGCATTGGTAATGAACGACCTTCGTTGCACACCTACACTACACAACTATGATAACCTTAAAAAGGTTTTAGCTTAGTTAATCCAAAAGTTTACGACACTCGCGGACAAAAAAAACAGAAGATCAATAAATATGTTTAAATTTAATAACTAGTGCTAATTGTAACGGGGACCGTTACAGATGTTCCCCAAACGCTCCCCAACTCCTTTTTGGTGCCATATTCCCTGTAAGCTCCATTAAATAAGACAAAATCTGTGCATTTTGACTTTAACAACGTTTTCTCAGAAGGATACCAATTATATTCAAATTTTAGCATTGCACCCGTGCGCATGTGAATGCATGTGCGTTATGATCATATCATCTTGTCTACACTATCTACATATTTTAATATACAATATATTAAAGCATTCAGTCCAAAAGTATGAAAAATCACTCTTTCAAGTGTATTTTTCATTTCACTCGTTCCAAATGCACGCACGTGCATGCACGTGCATGATGACCATACTTTCTTGTAGGAGTCCCTTATATCTATCTATATTCTAAATCCCATCCTGTTTGGATGAAAAACAAGGGAGTTATAGCCATTTCAAGTTTAAGCCAATCAGATTGCAGCACACGTGCATGCGCGTGATTTCATGATTTTTTTTCTATATCATATTGTAGGATATCCTAATGCATGATAATTTTAAATTTCAAAGCATTTCGTCAAAAAACAAAGTAGATATAGCCATTTAAAGTTTCAGCCAATCAGATTGCAGCACGCGGGCATGCGCATGCTTTCATGAAAATCTTATATATCATGCTGTAGATCTTCATAATGTAGGTCTATGTTCAAAATTTCAAAGGATTATGACAAGAAACAAGAAAGATATTGAGACTTTAGTTTCAGCCAATCAGAGCGAAGCGCACGTGCATGCGCGTGAGATCTTGCTATTTTGACCATGTCATCTTGTGCATACTACTAATATATACTTATAAAATGAGTTTCAAAGCATTTCATCAATAATTTTAATAGTTACGTCTGTATCAATTATATTGGACATTTCTCGTGTTGCACGTGCGAGCTCTTGCAAGCACATGTGCATGCACATGCTTTCATGAAAAATCTTATATTACAGGCTGTAGATCTCCCTAATGTATGACTATGTTCAAAATTTCAAATGATTTTATCAAAAAACAAAAAAGATATTGAGACTTTACTTTCAGCCAATCAGAGCGAAGCACACGTGCATGTGCGTGCGATCTTGCTATTTTGACCATGTCATCATGTCTATGCTACTAATATATCCTCACATTATGAGTTTCAAAGCATTTCATCAAAAAATAGAAAAGTTGCGGCCTTGCAAGCACGTGCGCGCAAAATGACCTTGATTCCGCAAATCTACATAACATGTCTACTGACCCTATAAAGGTTTTACCTACATCGGACGAACAGTTAACTAGATCATTCCCGGACAAAAAAGTACCCAGGAAGAAGAAGAAGAAAAATAATAATAATAAGAAACAGAGTAAAAACAATATGTTCCCCAACTTCGTTTGGGGAACATAATAAGAAACAGAGTAAAAACAATATGTTCCCAAACTTCGTTTGGGGAACATAATAATAATAAGAAACAGAGTAAAAACAATATGTTCCCAAACTCCGTTTGGGGAACATAATAAGAGCTGAAGCATAGATGTATCCCCCCCCCAAAAAAAAAAAAAAATCATGAGCATCTGCATGTACACTGAACATTTCTTTCACCCTGAGATTATTTAGTGCGTGTATACTTTAAAGTAACATTATTTTCATAATTAAAAAAAAAACAGCAAATAAATTCCCGTTCAGTATATTTTATTGGTTTGTTCCCATTTTCCATTAAATGTTAAATTTGCTATTCCCATTTCTTCGATTCTTAGTACCTTCTTGGATTTATTACGGAGAAATGGGATCTTAATAAGGAGTAAACTTATAATTATGCCTGTAAGTATTGTTTGCATTTCAAAGCAAAATTTCACAGCAATTGTATTTAAACAGGGGAAAATTTATGAATTCTTGTGAAAGGATCAAATTTTATTTTCCAGATTTAGTTTAAAATATTTTGTTACCGAAATACGAAATTGTGCAAGCAACAATATAAATTTAACTTTTATTCTGAAACAATTTTATGTATCAGAAATACACATATTCACTGAGGGAGAGAGAGAGAGAGAGAGAGAGAGAGAGAGAGAGAGAGAGAGAGAGAGAGAGAGAGAGAGAGAAAATGAAATTTTCTTTTGATTAATTACAGAAAAGGTCACTTACATGTTGAGCAATATTGTCTACTCCCTTGTTAATAATTTTCACATCTTTGCTATTTTTTGCAATGAGCTTGGCACTTTCCCTTGGTGACAACACTTCTGGCACACTGTTTTCCATCTCTTTTAAATCCTGTAAAATGTATCTAAAGTTTTATCACAATTCTCGTAGAACATTTTGGTGAGTAAGTTGCAGGTTTTCTGCAGTAAAATCTAAAAAAAAACAAAACAAAAAAATCCGAATATTAAATTGGTAGACGAGCGGCTGGCAAATGCAGCTCTCTGTCTACAGGTACTTGTGGACAGACCCCCCCCCCCCCCCCCCCGCCCCGATATTCAACCTTGGGGCTTATTGGACATTTTTTTCACAAAATAATTTTTTTTACACTTATTCATCATGTGTACAATATGAAAAAATCGTTAAAACCCCAAGTAATCGCTCCACAAAAAATAGCCAACTAAACATTGTAAGAGAGAAAGATATGCCACTCCAGTTTGTTTACGTTGTACACCCACTTGTCTTTCTAGGTTTAAAAACATGTATTTATTTTATTTCAACCTAAAATGTCGATCCACACCGTCTAAACATATATTTCTGTCTTAGTCCATGCTATCGGATTGACTCTGCATCTCGTAAGAATCCCACAATGTCTCCTTAAACAGTTCATTTCAATCAGAGGTTTGTTTTTTAAAAATGAACTTATACCGATTTTTTTTTCTAAACATTGAAACATGCACATGGCATTTTAGTAAATAAACTTTTCCGTGTAGGTCTAAGCATAATCTTAACAAGTGGCCCAGGGGCCACATCGCTCACCTGAGCACATCAACTAGGAAAAAGCACAAATCGGATCAGAATTGAAAAGTTTACTGGGGAGGGGGGGGCTTGAATTTTAATACTACTTGAGAATGCCTCCATATCAATACTGTAACAACATACAACTTTGCTGTTCTTGAGAAAAAGATTTTCAAAGATTTTTAAAAAAAATTTTGTTCGTATATATATTTTTTCGTAATAATTTGAATTTGATTTCCCGTTGTTTCCCTCCCGACCCCCAAGGGACATGATTTGAACAAAGAACTACGAACGATAGTACCTCCAATTCAATTTTCAAAAGTTAATATATTGAATGATTTTCCATATTGATATTCATATTTACATGAATTTCCATAAAAAATTACTTATTTGGGAAAACAAAAAGAAATAACCCCATAATTTTGGTAAAACTCGCGCGTTTTTCACTATTGAAATCAACGAAAAACGGAAAAAGACATCTCTCCCCTCTCCCCCCCCCCCCGAAACAAAAATTCCTTTATACAGGTATAATATTGACTGTCATTTCACAAATTCATACCAAAGCTTTTTGTGTTTCACGGGGGGGGGGGGGGGGGGGGGGGGAGGGACATACGTTTACTGACAAAAAAATTACAAAAGTTTTAAATTTTCACCAATTTCAAAGGGGTTAACAACTACGACATAGTATTTTATTAATGATATATGTTTAATTTCATATGCTTAAAACATAAGAAAAGAGGTTAGGAACATTTATTCACATTCAAAAATATTTTAAAATACGGTAATGGTGTAAAGTCCGGTTTCAACGGAAAATATCGTCTTCCCTCCTTTTTTAAAAAGCTAGAATAAGGGATAATTAACTTTTTTACACGGTATTAATATTATTAATCAATTATAATTGAACAGATCTTTTCATTAAACAAAGATTTTATGGACAAATTGTCATTAATATTGAATTAAATATGTGTAAAATGTAGGCGGGAATCAAGAGTTAGCGCACGTAGTTCTTTAAATCTTCAATACACGAGGATGCTTACATGTCAATATGAATAAACATGCAATCATTTCATTATTCATTTTTTAATAAATTCATGTAAATATCTTGTCATATGTATTACCAAAAATTACGTTATATTATCGCATTTACCTTTAGATCCTTCTGTTAGACTAAAATATCTTATCTCGACAGTTGTGAAGAATTTTGTATCGTTCAATATTGCACAACTACATGCAACGATCTGACGTTTTTCATACAATATGATAAGAAAGTGACCATGCTGACGTACGTAACACAGACACAAAGTGACTCATCAAAAATAAATAACCCCAAGCCTAATGATGTTTTTTGAAATTGTTTTGCATTATTTGTTTTGTTTTTTTAATTCCATTTATTTCTAGCTCAATATACTTCAATATAGATTGTGGAATAGTTAGAAAAACATCACCATGATTAGAGTTTTCTAAGTAGTGTTTTGATTTCCGTTTAAGAACATGAAGAATGTGAGTGTAGATTATATGATTATGCAATTATATATTTATTTTATATATGGATAGATTAGAGAATCTAGATGGTGAATTTCCCTTGCTTAGTGAGGCTTTTAACTGCTCTAAAACACTACACCAAAATGGTTTTACTTCATGGTATTCTTGTGTTAACTTCTTACTTAACCATATTGATATTAAAATTAGTGATTTCCTAGGTATGTCAACCCCACAATTTAAAATCAATTTGAAAAGAATATTACTGAATTTCTATAAATTAACATGGGAAAAAGACAGGAATTTACATAAAGATGGCAAATTGTCTACCTTTACCAGCATAAAGACTAAATTTTGTTTTGAACCTTATCTAGATATTCTTACAAACAATCAACATAGATCAGTTTTAACAAAGTTAAGAATATCGGCTCACAGGCTTAAAATTGAAATTGGACGTTATGTAATAGTTATTGTATATTTATTATGGTGTATCCTGAGTTATTTGGACGAGGGGCGGTGACGAGTGCGAAGCACGAGTCTCCGCCATTCGTCCAAATAACTCAGGATACACCATAATAAATATTCAATAACTTTCTTGTATCATGGCCAATCAAACGTCATGTCACAGATTTTCAGCATGATTTTTAATTACACCAATAGAAAATGTAGTTTTTGTCAGGTGACCGCATAGATAATCTCTCCTTTCTGTCAGTATTTTTGATAAACATTTTACGTGCGTGTGTTCATGAGAAAGGACGTCGGATTGCAGTATCCCAACACCCCCCCCCTCCTGGATTTTAGAGTGTGGTGCAAGGGGTTTTTTCCTTGTCAACTGTTTTTGGAGGCCCCCTTTCTTTTAAATGTAGCTACGGACTTAAAGTGGCCGAGGTGTGATTCTGTGCATGAGTGCTGGGGGCACAGACCTGGAGCGTCCCCCCTTTCAAAAATTGCTGGATCCGTCCCTGAATTGTTAATGAAATTCATAAGAAAACCTTTGGATATCAAAGAAGAAAAAAAGTTGAAGAAGGTAAATTCAAAATCAAGAAAAAAGATACCCGTTGATCATTTGACATATTCGAGCTGTTGTATTCACGAAAACGCTGTGTCAGGGTCAATTACTCTTCATCTGTGGATGCAGTACAGCGTATGCCCTATATTACAATAGGTGGGATATTTCAATATATTTCTGTGTGGAATTCATGTCAAGAAATTGATCTCTCGTTGCTGTGGATTGAATATTTGAAGAGCTCCGTAAAATCATTTCGTAGTTTGGGATATATACGTACTGTAATTTATGTGAAAGACTTTTATTTCACTTGCAGAAATTTTGCATTTGTGTATTACAATGCCCATTCATTCTGTAATTCAGATTCAATATACATGTAATTTAAAATGATGAAATCGCCTTGGTGTTCAATAATTTATTTACACGGCACAGTTTTTGCTGGCTCCGCCCATATACACGGCACAGTTTTTTTTTCTGGATACGCCCATCGGTGTATCTCCAGTTATTGTACACTTGACTTCAAAGGAAAAACACCGCAGCCATGATACAACAAAAAATACCTAGAGAGGAACGAATTTGTTCACTTTGTCACTACAATGAGATTCAGGATGAAATTCATTTTCTCCTTGTATGTCCTCATCTTAATGTACAAAGACTTGAACTCATAAATATTTGTAAAATTAAATGTAAAAATTTTCAGTCTCTATCTTATGATAATCAATTTTATTGGCTCATGACTAATGAAGACCCAGACATCCTTAGATCACTTGCTGGATTCCTTAGTAATTTACCTTAATTGAAGATATTGTGATAAGCATAAAAAAAATTATATATCTCTTTCCCAGTTTCTTGCCTTTAACTATATATATATATGTATAAATTATATATATTTGTATGTAACTTAGAATACGATACATGTATGTATATTCAGTATATCTCTTATATACTTTTTTTTGGTTTTTTTTTAACAATTGCTCCTTATTTGTAATATCATCATCATGCTTGTTCTATCATTTGGACCCTCCTCCTTCTATTTGTAAATCTTTTTGCTCCTCCGGGGGCCCAAATTGGATTAATAAAATCTTGTATCTTGTATCTTGTATATGAACGCAAGGCCGTCGAAGCAAACAGATGTAGTCGTTGGAATGTTGGATATCAATTAAAATAAAATCACGAAGACGAGGTTGCAATACAACACATTAAGTCTTTGTACTAAAGTGTTACAAAGAAATGCGTATAAGTTAAATACGAGAAGAAGGCGTATTCACTTTCGATCTTTGATCCGCTCAGATTAAATCGCTGCACAAATGTTGTGTAGCGATCTAGTTGGTGCGAATCAAAGATCGAATTTCAATAACAGATTGATCCACTCTGTTCTATATTTCACCTTTGTATCATGGCTGCGGTGTTTTTCCTTTGAAGTCAAGTGTACAATAACTGGAGATACACCGATGGGCGGAGCCAGCCAAAACTGTGCCGTGTAAATAAATTATTGAACACCAAGGCGATTTCATCATTTTAATTTACATGTATATTGAATCTGAATTACAGAATGAATGGGCTTTGTAATATACAAATGCAAAATTTCTGCAAGTGAAATAAAAGTCTTTCACATAAATTACAGTACGTATATATCCCTAAGTGAACTACGAAATGATTTTACGGATCTCTTCAAATATTCAATCCACAGTAACTAGAAATCAAATTCTTGACATGAATTCCAGACAGAAATATATTAAAATATCCCATCTATTGTAATATAGGCCTTAAGCTGTACTGCATCCACAGATGAAGAGTAATTGACCCTGACACAGCGTTTTCGTGAATACGACAGCTCTCGAATATGTCAAATGATCAACGGGTATTTTTTTTTCTTGATTTTAGAATAACACTTGAATTTACCTTCTTCAACTTCGAATTTTTCTTCTTTGATATCCAAAGGTTTTCTTGTGAATTTCATTAACAATCCAGGGGCGGATCGATATCCAGCAATTTTTGAAAGGGGGGGGGGGCTCCAGGTCGGTGCCTCCAGCACTCATTCATAGAATCACACCTCCAGAATCACAACTCGGCCACTTTAAGTCCGTAGCTACATTTAAAAGAAAGGGGGCCTCCAAAACAGTTGACAAGGAAATCCGGGAGGGGGGGGGGGCTGGTATGCTGCAATCCGACGTCCTTTCTCATGAACACACGCACGTAAAATGTTTATTAAAATACTGACAGGAAGGAGAGATTATCCATGCGGTCACCTGACAAAAACTATATTTTCTGTTGGTGTAATTAAAAATCATGCTGAAAATCTGTGACATGACGGTTGATTGGCCATGATACAAGAAAGTTATTGAATATTTATTATGGTGTATCCTGATTGATTTGGACGAAGGGCGGAGACTCGTGCTTCGCACTCGTCACCGCCCTTCGTCCAAATAACTCAGGATACACCATAATAAATATACAATAACTATTACTAATACACGTTTTATCCACTTTATGCAAACGGACAAAAATCTAGATGCTCCAGCCTGTGATTAGGTTTGTGGATTTACCAACATATTAAGTCAATACAAAATCTTGAAGAACATCAAACTTATTTGATATTAGATCAGGGAAAAGTTAGCAGTCGAATGTTATCAGATAAACAACAGTAGACTGCTACTACTCACCAAATAACCCAAGAATTTCAAATACTCCACGTGTTGTGAAAGGGACAGTGTTTATATTCAAGAATTATTTGAAACACGATCCCGACTCATTCATGAATATATGTTAATACCCCTTGCTGTTAACGGAACTGGTTTTAATTTTATACTCCAATTTTAAAAATTATTGTAACTTTTTTTCTCAGATGATCATTGACAATGTAGGATTATGTCATTGTGCATACAAGAATTTAGTCTATCATATACATATGTTATATTTCATCATGTTCATTAATGGAAGTTAACACTTTGCACTCTACCTGCCCCATTTGATCTTTATGTCATTTTATACCATTTTATACAAACTGACACAAACTTCTCTATTGGTTGTATGGACCAACACTTTATAGTATTTTTCATACAAATGACTTGAGACCTATCGATTTTAAGACCTAATTAAAATTAGATCTTTGATAAGCCCCAACCAGATCGCTACACAAAGTACTACACATATTAGATGGTTCCACATCTTTACAATTATTTTTTCTTACAAATTTTGCAAAGACTTATTGTAAAAATTGATAATCCCAAAGTTGTGGTATATAATTATCTTCAAAAGATTGTTTTGTATAATTTATGCGGTCGACCATGACAAAAATGTGTTTTTGTTAACCTTAGATGTAACTTCAAATAGTTTTAAAGGAAAAATGAAATGTAAACAGTATAGTGCATTGTAATTTGGAAATTACTCAAGGTTTACAGGGTTAAAGGTATTAAAAAAAATTTCTAAAGGACGGGGGCAGATTTAACATAAATTTCTTTCATGTTTTCCAGTGAAAACCTATGGAATTCCATACATGTATACGACAGCCAACTACTTACTGCCAACTGCCACACAAACTTGAATAAATTTTATTTTTATATTGATATTTATGTGAATTTTCACAAAAAAGAGAAGAAGGAAAAACTGGCGAGGATCCAGGACATTTTTTTCCAAGAGGGTCACCCTGGTAAAATTAAATAGATTAAATGACCAATATTTTTTTTATCTTATGTTATATTCAATATATGCGATTGATAAAGTACATTGTTTATTTTATTTATTTGTTTTCCTATTTGAAATAGGTAATAACCCCCCCCCCAACCCCGGAGACAACAAAAACTTCTGAAGAGAGAAAAATAAAAGAAAAAAGATCTGTCGTTTCGCATAGAAAGATATTTTGAAAATGAATTAACATTTTTCCATTATATTCTATATAGTTAAAAAATTTCCTCAAATTAAAGGTATATATCTCTGTGTGTAATAATGTTTCACATGCATAGATTTTTTTTAGGGGGGGGGGGCATTTAAAATTTGTACAGTCATGGGCTAATGTATGAACTAAAGAAACTAAAACTGACCTTGGACCCTCCAAGAAAACGCCGATCAAACATTTATATCTCTTTGTTTAATTTACAAATGAGATATGTTTTATGTTTTACATGCATAAATCTAGAGAGAGGAGTCCGGACCACTCCTCTGAAATTTGTTAAGTTATTTAATGCACAAACTAAACTAACTAAAAGTTATTCATTGCATGTATTAAAAAAATCAACTAAAAGGGACCTTAGAACCCCCCCCCCCCTCCCCCGCCCCCCGAAAACGCGGATTCGTGTTAAGTTGGTATACAAAATGTCATAGACATGAGGGTATGACGCATAAGAAACCGCTCTCCCCGACCGAAATAAATTTTCACATTTAGGGAAGGACTTAACGTTTTTTTTCTCGTCAAGAAATTTCTAGGTTGGATTTGTTTTTACCAGAGTGACCCTCTTGGAAAACATGCCCTAGATCCGCGCCTTTTTTTTTTTTTTTTTTTTTTAAAAAGTCACATAAATATCAATATAAAAATAAAATTTATTCAAATATGTAAGGCAGTTGGCAGTAAGCAGCTGACAGTTGGCAGTAAGCAGTCAGTGGCAGTAAGCAGTTGGCTGTCGTATATGGAATTCCATAAAAACCTTCAAAAATTCTCAAAGCAAATGAATATTTTTTTATTTTCTTAAGTTTAATCTAACTATGATATGTATTTTGGTGAATAACTAAATAGAATATGAGACCGTATTTCTGTATGTTTAATTTTGGCTATTGAATTTATGCAAATCTGAAACAGGTCGTATGAAAATAAGCTTGCAAAAACAGGTCATGCATGTCCTTTATAGTTTTTTAGTTAGTTTTTTTTTAAGGTATTAAAATGAAAAAAAATCTTTTGATTGAAATTTTTGATAGTCTAGACCTAAATCTAAAATGCTTTGAAACATATCTCGTATGTGTACATGTATGTTGATATTGAATTCAAAATGCACCAATAACACAAATAAAACCCAATATTCATCTAGAAGAAAATGCCATCATTTTCGCGTGGTTTGGAAAATGTAGGTTAGGTGAATATAAATTTTTGTGCGGGTGGGTCCATATGATTAAACCGATCTCATATGCAGCGTTGTCGCTTGTTCCTCTTTGCCAACGACAGACACTGCAAAAAATACACACGTTTTCATCAAACTGTTGGCATTCCGAAAACACATATTGTGCTCCTTTTTAGCTTATCTGTTTAATTAAATAATCCTATGAAGTAGAATTTATACATTAACCTCTACATGAGAAGGGGAAACACTTGCAATGGATTCAGCTGGACATTTAGATACATCTAAGATGCATTAGCAATTAATATACAATGTCTATTTGATGTATTCTAGTAAACTTGCATCAAAAGTACCCCAAAATGTGCAGCATCTATTTAATAGCTGGATGTTTTACTTACTAAAGATGACAAAGACTGACTCATTACTAAATGTATGACAAACGAGATGACTTCTACTTTTCCATCATCAACATCCCTTATATATATTATATGAAGTAATATCTTGCCGTAACATGCATCATAGGCGCTTGGGTCAAGGATACTGTAGATTTTCTACATACATTTAAATACCGCATAATTTTCTATAGGGGCGACTAATTAGTTGCAAGCTTTGTTTGTTTTTAGGATTCAGTGGGATATGTCATTTTTTAAAGCGTGCATAAAATTCAAATTTCCATGACATTATAGTGTATATGAAGCAGAAAGGTTTACGAAAAACTAAAAATTAACACTGCACACTGAAAAAAAATGTTACGAGCATAGTATATTTTCCTCGACAATACATTATATAGAAAATATACACGCAGTATCCTTGACCCAAGCGCCTTTGACATGCATATGGTATTTACATCTCCCAACTAATTTAAAATTTGAGAGCATGCTCCGAGTACGATCTTTAGAGAACATAGAGAGAAACTACTGACAGATAACTTGATGTTACAGGAATTTCTATGAAAATTATAAAATAAGAGAAGAGCAAAACCGGATCTTTAAAACATCGGAGGTGGGATCAGATACAATGGAGGAGTGAGCATCCCGCTATCTCTTTTTTAGAATTCGATGGTCATTGTAATGACGTTGTTATCAAATATAACTTATCATTGTGTGGTATGTTGGCTGACTCGTTTCATACCAATATAGACTTATATTTCGTCTACCTGATCAATTAACAGTGCTCACGACGAGTGTCACCGGTCAACAGAGGATCGTCCAGCAAATATTATGCCCCAGGATCGAAATATCCCCGGGGTATATTGTTTTTGTCCTGTTTGTCTGTTTGTCTGTTTGTTGTCATTTTAAACTTAGCCCATTATGATAACTATTGCGCCGTCAAGGGAAAGTGTATAATACCCCTTCAGTTTACATCCCAGTCTAGTGTTTGACAAACATATCTTGATTTATTTCTTACTTGTTACAGAGTTTATTAATTACCGGTAGCTAATGATGTGTAAAAGGGATAAGATGTCCCGTGCATCTCGTTATTTTACCGAAATAGAATTTCCGACATGTTGACTTTTAACCAGATCATACCATCAACTTTATCAGTAGCCCTCCTACATTAAGAAATTGATCGTAGATAAAAAAAAGTTTCACCTCAACTGAAAATTTGTACATGCATGTATATGAACATTCTTGTTGCCCCCCTTTTCCCCCCAACATTACTTTTACTATTGAAAATAAAATGTTAATTGAAAGGCTGGTCCCCCCGCGCTTTTACTATAGTAAAGTGATATAATGGATATGTAGTATTGTAAGGGAGAAAAAAATGGTACGGAAGAAATTTGGCATTAGAAAAAAGTGGCCTGTAACACCCCCCCCCCTCCCCCCGCAGGAAATAGCTTAGGATTTTCCAGTTTTGCCGTGCGTTTTCATCTTTAGAAACACTCATTATATTTAAATACCACCAAATTTTTAACGTATGTATACGAAAAGTATGTTTATCAACTTCTGCTAAAGGCAATTAATAACAAAAAAGATTTTTTTGTATAACAACTTTTATTTTTCAGTTAACATGTATATATAGAGAGGCCTATGAGCCTTAACAGTCACCTGGGTTACTCAGATTACTGCTCTAGTCTTAAAAATGTGACTAAATGTGAGGACTCTGTATTCATTACCACGTGAATGAAGATTGTTTCCTTAAAGTCTGGGAATAAAGAAGATTTTTGTCAGAATTTGGTGATTGGTAAAGTAGACATTGCCATCTTGAAGACTGTCTGTCTGAGACATGTTTATGAAGAAAGAAGAAGAGTTTCAAAATGTATTGTATTTCCAATACTTAGTCCTAAGGTTACACAGTATATGTCATTGGGCGCTTTTGCAGTTCGTCAAGATTTTACAACCAAGCAAAATTTTCTAGATATTCCTCTAGATGTCCAAAGGTTATGGAAAATATTGATAGTTTTGGCCATTTTCTCATCCCCATAATGACAGAGAATAGAAAATCCTTAGATGCTGTTTACATAAGTAAGTGGATTTTGACCAACCGGCATATAATTTGAAAATATATTCAAAACATTTAAGACCGACGAACGACGAAATATCCAAACAGAAAACAATCGGTTATTTCTGTTATAAGCGACTCAGGTGACATACAAATGAAGAAAATGAAATGGGAGTATATGGTATGAAATATTCTTATGGTTATGTACAGTAATCTATAACTATTTTCATTGGCCCTAAAGGTCCATACAGGCATAATTCTAAAGGAATGACGGGATGTACATGTATATGGTTATTGCTTTATGAAAGATATACAAACTAGGCAGTATGTTCTTAATCTATTCTGGAGAATATATTTCATTTAAGCAAAAACTTAAACTTTGAAAATCTTCCAATAATTTTCTTATTTGTGTCCTTCAGCTGATCTTCTTCCTTGATTTCTTATTCGTCCTTTTGTAGGGTATTTGCTCCTTAAATATAAAAAAAAATGAGAAACTAACTTATATGCTTCTGGCTTTGCAATATGAGATGTAAATATCAAGTGGTCATCTTAAATTCGGGACAAACATGACGCAAATAATGTTTTATCTCATTCGGACTTCAATGTTATTAATGATAATTTTCTTCATGGAAGGTATAACATTTGAAGTACTACATGTAGTAGCTAGTATATAATGCAAATGGTATAAAATACTGTTTGAGCTTAGTTACATCACATGTCAAAATACTGTATTATTTGACCAATTATCTTTTACTTTGTAATCTAGAAAAGAAGAAATTATCTTACAGCAAAGAAAATACTGGGCACTAGTATAGTGACCAAAAGACCGACCGGTCGACAGGTCCAAAGAAATGCCCCCTCCTCTTTTCATTGGGGATAAAATTAATGAAGTATATAACCAATGAAATGTTATGATGTTTCTGATCAAAATTTAAAATTATTTCTTATTTAAAATTAAATTAAAAAAAAAACATCAAAAGGTAAGAGATTGTGCAAACGAGATAAACTGACCTTCCAAATCCCCACTGCAGACATCTTCATACAACTTCATGTACTCCTCCTGTGTTACTATACCGTCTGTGAAAAAAAAATAAAATTGAAAAAAATAAAGAGTCATTTCATGTTTCATAGTTGCGAAAGAAATCGCCTTCGTTTCCTTATATGTGATTATAGTCATTTTTTAAACCTTATAAATGATTTTCCCATGCATAATTTTGTTTCCCAACGGTAGCTCTTTCTTTTTCTAAAATACAATGAATAAAAATATATAAACTGAAAATAAAACAGGAATCCTTCATGATTTTTTATATTATTATTTTAATGGTTCTTAATTTTTTTTGAAATTCAATAAATTGTTAACCACTTTTGAATCGATTTGTTTTCTAGGGATGTGGACCTATATTTTTCAAATCATTGAAAAGAAACTTATTGATGCCTTTTTCTCAAATAATTCTTTAAATGTCAGAAAAATGTAAGTGTGCTTATGTAAGCAGTATGCCAAATCGAAATAAGCCAAACCTGCTATTCTTGACGCGAAAATAAAATAATCATTTGTTTTTTACAGCGAAAATTACAATCTTTAATTATCCGATGCCATTCTTTTTCAAACACAATAAATAAGCAATCCTTTAGTTATATAAAGTTTCAAAAGTATTGGTTAGACAGATACCTTTAAAAAATCAATCATATATATGTCTTTAAAATTATTGGTGGACAAAGTTACATGCATAATTCGAGGAATTACATTTATTATGAATCTACGTTCACAGTGACATAAACTAATTTTTTCAAACTCTCATTATTACTTTTAAAACAAAAGCAATTTCGAGCCTTGCTAAATTTTGGTAAAACGTAAGACATACAATGTACAACTATATGGTCTACAAAATGATAATAACAATAGAAAAATTTAAATGAAATAAATAAAATTCCTCATTTATATGTTTTGTAAACCCTGGGTATTATATAATAAAAATTTATATCGTCCTTATCTTGTGATTTCTAAATTGTTTTCAATTTGGTTAAGATATAAATTCACCAAAAATTATAACATTGCCAATTCAAAAGATTGCCCGTAAGGATTATTTTATATAAATATTGCATGTAGTTGAGTATAACATTAAAAATGTTCACCCCAAGAAAACCATTGTCAACCGAGCCGCAGCCGAGGTTGACAATGGTTTTCGAGGAGTAATAACTTTCAATGTTACACTCAATTACATGCAATATTTATTATATTATACTGAATATTTTATACAAATACATATAACAGTGAACCGTGAGCGCATAAATTCTGCACAGTCGCCATTTTTTGGTCGCTATTATTATCACCCGTCATCAAGCACTGTTGACTGTTGCTACGCTGGAGGGTGTGGCTTCATTATCCAGCGGGTAATAGTGTTTTTTAACAAATGTTTCTCGACCAATCAGATTCAACTAATTTTCATGAAAGTATAATATAAAAAATTACAACCGCTGATATCTCACCTAAATGCCTGGTAAGGTACCTCAATTTTTTGTGAGAAAACTTGTTTAAGTAGCTATAGTTCAGTGACGAATTCTTGGAAAAAAATATATGTTTTCGAGGAACATGTCGTCTGTCCTTAATATTTAATAATAAAAAGTACGAGCATTCGATTTAAATAAAGAAAACTTTGTTAATGGAACCCACCATTATCCTGGTCTAGCTTCTCGTAGAGTTCTTCCAATTCCACTCGCCCTGTGCTTTGAATCAGAATATCCAGTTCTTCTTTGGTAACGCTGTTGTCATCATTCAAATCAAGCAAGTTGAAGTTACAAATATCTATTCCAGGAACTACCTTTAGAAAAAAAAATATTCATAAACAATATAACAACCCTTGCATTCCTTGCTCCTTCATTTTTTGATTTATTTCACCGTAGTTGTCCAAGTACCTTTAAGAAATCCTGAAAGTGAAATCTTTCTCTTTTTCGGAATAGTTTAATTAACAAAATAAAAAAATAATAATGAATTATGACATGTTTAAATAAATATATATATATATATATATATATATATATATATATATATATATATATATATATATATATATATATATATATATATATATATATATATATATATATATATATAAAGCACATTTTACAACAACTCTTAAACTAACATAACTGCCCTAAGTGAAGAAATATTAATACAGAAAGCACAAAGAAATTCACTTTTACATGGATACCCACTTCCGCCCCAGCCCGGGGTTGAACTCTCGACCTACGGAATCTGTCTCCTAGCAGTGCAGGAACAGCGCGCTAGACCGCTCAGCTATCTAGATATTGGTGTATTGGTAACAATCCTCTGTTAAAAACTAATGTCCAAATAACTGTATCTCACTTCTATTCTCATTGACCGTGTAGTGTAGGGCAGCGCTGCGAGAATTCTATCGGCATCGAAAGCAAGTTTTTGACTTGCCTAGATAGCCGAGCGGTCTAGCGCGCTGTTCCTGCACTGCTAGGAGACAGATTCCGAAGGTCGAGAGTTCAACCCCGGGCTGGGGCGGAAGTGGGTATCCATGTAAAAGTGAATTTCATTGTGCTTATATATATATATATATATATATATATATATATATATATATATAATTTTAATCTTTAACCATCAAAAGTCTGTAAAGTATGTGATCTGCACAAACTTTACTACTCTCCAGTGCATCAAAATCATCAAACGTTGCCATTTTTGTGATGCATTTTCCATATGAACAATGTATTTAATTTCGAAAGATTAATATTAAAATAATTCAGACATACGTTCTCTGTTGACCTCTTCGAAGTCCCTTCAAATCTTTCAATAACATCAAGCACTGTTAATCCCATATCTATGAGTGTGATAGCATTGGCTCCTACATTTCCCGCTCTTTTTGCCTGATTTAAGATAACTCTAAGTCTCTCAATTGATCCAGGTCTCACTGTTAATCGTGGTCTCAGTGTTGGTCGGGGCCGCTGAGGCGGGCGTGGTGTGTTTGGTCTTCGTCTGTCTGGTCTGCGTGGTCTGCCTCGTCTGCCTCCTCTGGCACTTGATTCTGTATGGTCAATTGTTATGAGACAAATCAGGAGGAGAACAAAGAGGTACCGGAACTTGATCTAATTTAGAATATAAAAGTAAAAGAAATAATAATATCAATATATAAACGACAAAAAGAAATTTTGAAATGAAGCATTAAAATAACTATCATAATTTTTTTTTATAAAGATTTATCAGTTTGACTCCACGGTAACATGGCTGAAAATTTGCCGACTTGGCGTTAAACAATATTAAATCATATCAATATGTACGTTTAAGAACAATATGACTAATTCAAACATTTAATGTTATCCAACTGGCACAGAAAACAACAAAAGGAATTATATGTACCTAGATATATTATCAAAATATTATCAAAATTGTAGTTCAATACAATTAAGAATTGCATATATTTCAAATAGGCTTATTTAAATTTATAAAACAGTGCATAAAAACGTAAATAAAAAAGCTATTACCATGATTTTGATGATGTCTCTGACTTCGAAGATAAAGAGGAATGTTCTTTGGGACTTATTTATACTGATTTCAAATAATGACAATGACGTCATAAATCCAGAATCTGTTAATTATCTACAAGTCCAAAGTACAAGCCACTTATCTACTTACAAAAAGTTTTTCTTAAACTTTATTTATCAAATTATTACATAATAATTAAACTAGGGCTACTTGTAAAACAAAATATTGGAAAGCGACTCTTGATCTTTAGACTAGGTCAAACATTTGAAACATGCATTAGGCGTGTAGGTAAAGCGTGAGATTTGAGACTATACTAGTATTATATGACATCCTGTTTTTAAAATATTTCAAAAACAAAAGAGGTTTACTTTCAGATAGGTAGGACTTATTAACATGTTTTAAAATAAAGATGACTTACAGTTCGAGAAAATAATTAATTTAAGAATATTTTTATACAAAATAACAACAAATAAATCAAGCAAGGTACAAACTTTATGAAGTTTAGGTTCAATACTCAATTGTTATCTTAGAAACTAATGGTCTGTCTGATATATGTTCAAGGAATAAAGAGAATTTCAAATTAGTAAAATGTTTTTAAATTATTGAGGTCATATGCATGGGGACTGTAACATTCAATGTTTGAGTAGAGGACTAAGTACTCATTACAGTTATGTAAACATCTCTAAATCTTCTGCTAGATGTCCAGGTAAGAAGTACTCTTAATTGTGTGAACTTTCAATACACGGCCGCTTAGCCCAACCAACTGAGGGCTGAACACTGCGTCATCAATTAATTTTTTTTGTACAAGTTGATGCATTAATTTTCATTTTATCTTTGTGCCCACAGAATATGGTGGTCTTCAGGAAAAAAACTGCTAATTTTCAAAGATTCAAAGTATCGTTATAGTATCGTTTTACTAAAAAAATATTGTATAGTGAATATTATCAGTAAATAGTATAGTAAATATTTAAAACACTTTATCATGTCTATAGTCTATAATGAAATTCTGTAGAAGCGTGCGGAAAGAGGGATGTTCTTATATATTTCATAGACATTCTCTTATATGTCTCTGTATATTTTTTTTTATTAATCTGAAAATTTGAGATATATAGGCCTGCCGCCTCGGGCAAGATTTTCACCTTTAGGTCCAAAAAATCATATGCGTTTCCCCCAAACCCAGTCAATCAGAATGACTGTATAATATTTTATGAAACACAGAGAAATTCGCTTTTATATGAATGCCAACATCCACTGGGAGGTTGCATTACATTTACAAAAAAAATTAAATAAAAAATATACCGCTGTTATTACTATACACAAATATAGAAAGCACAAAGAAATTTACTTTTATAGGGATACCCATGTCATTTCCGCTGGGTAGTTGTGGTAAAATATGCTTTAAAGAAAGAAAAAATAATTATCATTACAACGTGTTTTAGCAACGATCATTTAATAAAATTAAAGTCCAAATTCTCTAACTCATTTTCACTATCACTATCTCATATCTCACGATTCTCGAAGACATT
This sequence comes from Saccostrea cuccullata, assembly GCF_032062105.1. Taxonomy (NCBI): domain Eukaryota; kingdom Metazoa; phylum Mollusca; class Bivalvia; order Ostreida; family Ostreidae; genus Saccostrea; species Saccostrea cuccullata. The sequence continues at coordinate 27,251 of NW_026936961.1, forward strand.
TTAGTGTAAGGTCAGCGAGAATTCCATCGGTATCGATAACAAGTTTTTTGACATGCCTAGATAGCCGAGCGGTCTATCGCGCTGTTCCTGTACTGCTATGAGACTGTGATTCTATAGATCGAGAGTTCAACCCTGGGTTCTGTGAAAATGGGGTATCCTTATAAAAGTAAATTTCTTTGTGCTTTCTATATTAGTATGCGGTATAGTTAATAAAACGGTATGGCTTTAATTCCGGTTTCCTGGTCTTAATGTGGAAGAAAACTGAAACGAAGGAGGAAGGAAACCTGGCCGGAGAGAGATTACAGAATAAAACTAAAAAGGGAAAAAAGCAAAAATAGGGGAAGGGAAACTTTAACACCATTTTTTTCTCCTTCTATCCATGTAATTGCGGAAGAAACTTAGAAGACAAAGAAAAAGGGATAAATGTTGGAGAAAATGATCCAGTTAGAATCAAGAAATAGAAAGGATGATCTTAAACGATGTGAAAAATTGCAAAAGTAATGAAATTTTATGATACACATGTTTCACAAAATATGACCTTTTTCATATCTAAACGTATGGTTATTTGTAACTAGGTTTCTTTTCAAAAGAGTAAGCTATATTTGAATACTTTTATAGCATTCAGCTCTACTCAGTATTCATATACCCATTTTGCAGAATTATAACTTTAAACAATTGAATGAGTAATTAAACATGAATAGAATTCCAGTTATAAAGGATTAGTCGATTAAAATTACAAATTGTAATCGCAAAAACAAACAAAAATGGGCTTCAGTTCTTGACTTGGTATACATTTTAGCTTTTTAAAGTTTTTTTAGAAAGTGAATATGGAATATATGGTAATATTTACATTTCCAATGTCTGTCCGAGATAAAATTACCAATTGTAAATGTAATTTATTTCCTCATGAATGTTTTGGCGCGGTTCCAAAAGAAAACCACGTGCAGGGCGGGACAACACCTAGAGAGAAGCAGGCTTTGAGCCCGTGGATTGGCGGAATCAAAGCATGTAAATATAAGGAAAAACTGTCAGATTTTTCGAATTTATGAAGATGATCAATGGATTGGCTTGTGTGATAATTTTATGCATACACGCCTTCGGCGTTTATGCAAATTATCACACAAGCCAATCCATTGATCACTTCATGAATTCGAAAAATAAGACAGTTATTCCTTAAATAAAAAATGTATGAATTTAATTGAACAAACGATTTTTTATTGAAAACAATAAACATCATTTCGAGACCGAGGAGTTATGCTGTACCATTCACGACAACAAGACCTTTATTTCTGTAGTACTAAAAGGTCTAAAATACGTTTTAATAGTTTTCTCTTTAGAGAAATAGATATAGATCACCATGTCGTGATTAGGCTGAACATACCATTTTACACAAGAGGGGTATTTGTTTGTTTGTATCGATAACAATGGAATGCAGATGATTTGAGCTTTTGTTGCATTAAGAATATTCCTTAATCATGTTAATTGTCCTCCACTTTCGTTAAAATTAACAGGTGTTACTTTTGACCTGTCCGTTTGTCTTTCACACTTTTGTTTTCGCACGATATCTTGAGAAGCCATTGGACTTTTGCAATTACAAGGGGTGATCAAAAAGTTCGCGAATCATCTCTATAGAACAGAATGAAAGGAAAAGTGCACGTAAGCAATACTTAATGGGCCCTTTTTCTGTGCCATTTTACTTCCGAATATATTACCAAATCGTTCTTTATTGGTAATACTTAGATACTAGTGGATATTTCTAATTAAAAAACATGTTAAGCACCATTTAAATCAGCATGGATTTGAAACAATTGAATATTTTTAAATGCCTATGGATACCCTGTAAATCCGGAAAAGTCGTACCAAACCTTCTTTTAGTTTCGTTTATGTAAATCAAGGCCAATAGATATTTAAATCGATACTTGAACAATCTGATAGTGGATCATAGTCGGGCGCATTTGCGGAATATATTTCTTGCGCCAAACCTGTTTTTAAAAATATTGGATGAAGTTGTGTAGTTGTCTGTAGTTAAAATGATTAAACTAAGAAATTGGTACTCTTGCATTTGAAAAATTACAATAATAGTTTCATTGAATTTGAAATTAAAAAGGTGTATTATAGGAGGCTTTCTATACCTGTTTCGTCTTGCATGACGGTTAAAAATGTTTGACACTTTAATTTATGAACAACACTAAGCTCTTTTTACCCTCCCGTGTTCTAAAAAACAAAAACATACAAACATCTCTAAGCGGCACGACTTTGACTTACTGAAACAAAACCTAGCTGCCTATGTTTTACAGTGAGCACTTTCGAGGAATGTTTACCTGGGTAGAACTCACGTGACTATCAGTATTTTAATAATTTATTCCACACGTGGGTTCAACATGGGTCATACAGGTAAACAGCTCTCACTTGCTGTAGGAAAAACATTGTACTTTTTACACATTTTTAATATTTTAAGTACGAGCCTAATCGTGTGCAAATTTCATACTTTCACACAAGTTTTATAAATGTATTATGCGTCTTTTGTCATTCGCACAAGTTTGCACAACATAGTTAACATAAGCTTTGAAATGAATGACCGTTTTCAATTTACTATAGAAAATCAAAAATGTCGGCTGACCCCTACCATATGGAAGGGAATTACCGCCAAAAGTCTATGTATCTTGCTTTTATTCTTATTCTGCCTACTTCTTTATGCTTTGTTATTATTGTAATTATATGTCACTTTATTGTTTTCGTATTCGTCTTTATTACATTACAATTGAGCTTTTATCGTTCTTTATATTGTCCTTACTTCTATGTTGCTTTATTCTTGTGAATACATTCTACTTTCTTTTAATTTGATACTGTTTTTTAAATAAACTATCTTGATTATCTCGATTACGAACGTAAATTCAATCATGTAAACAATGCCGCCTAGCGTTATAATGCGGCACTAAATTCAATGAAGACGAATGTAAGTTGTCCGAATTTAGTGCCGCATTATAACGCTAGGTGGCAGGGTGTTCGCTATACGAGTGTTGGTAAAAATAGGTTAGCAAACCCGGACCGGGGTTATTAAAGATTTTTCAATTTTCTGCCTTATTACTTTATCAATCGAACTTAAATTTTCAAATGATGTTTGTTATAAGTTCAGGTATGTACCCGATAATGCCATTCCCTCGGAAAATGGTAAGATTAATTTCCCCTGGAAAACTGACTACATAGTGATGCTTCCTTCGGAAGACTATGCAGTGAGACTTCCTCCGGGGAAGTTTCAATATATAGCTAGTCTTCCGTGGGGAATCTAGCTGTATATAGCAATTCGTCCCCCTTCATAGCAACCCCTCCCCCGAATATTTTTTTAAATCGTAAAACAATGGTTATATGCTAACGTTTTCAGTTTTTTAAGGAAAGTTATACGTCCTACATGAATAAATGTTTAAATGAAACCATTTAATAGTGGTTAATAATTAAATCATTTTAACCATTTAATTTAACATAGATAATCTTCACGAGTACAAATGGATAATGAATCCCGCCCCCCCCCCCCGGATGCCCCTCCACTCGGGTGCATTCGCCCGCGTGGCACTGTGGTTACGGCGTCTGCTCTAGGGTCACGAAACACAGTAGTAAGGAGTCAATCAATACGTCGTGGGTTCGAATCCCACTATGGGACGTGGAGTTCGGTCCTTCGGATGAGATCTAGAGCGTATTATTCGAGGTCCCGTATCGCAGTAGGTGCTGGCCCGATAAATGCTAGAAAAATACTTCACATTAATGATGTCATATTTGCAGAATGGTAAACCTTCATGCCATATTCTTTCCTGATTTATCAGAGTCATTTATTTAGCTAATATTGAAACCAGTTTCAAAACTTTTTGATGTCATTACATTTTTAGGGCGCAATAAAGCTAAAACCATTCCTTCTTCTTTGCAGCTATCCACCGGCAAGAGGTGGCTTCTCCATTTGAGTTAAAAATTCTCCAATTTAAAGGGACGTTATACAATCATACCCCCAAGTCTCAATATATATACATGTATATATACACTGACTTCCGTCTGTACGACATCCTATGGGGTAAGTTTCACCGGTAGAGGGGAGGATGCCACGAAACATTTTCCTAAACGTAACATACTTTTTACTACTGGAAAAGTTCAGCGAAAGGCTTGTTGCCTCCATCCTTTACACTTTTTGTTGCAGTACTAATCACATGCTAATACAATGTAGTCAATTCATATATTAAAGTAGTCATGTACTTAGTGGCATATGTACATATGAGTTATATTTGGTACTGAAAAAAAGTTGACGACCCCCCCCCCACCACCACCACCACCACCACCATCAAATATAGAATTTTCAAGTTTTAAGATTTTTTTAACTCTCCTGAGTCCTGGCTGATGTATAATACGGTGTGTACTAAAAGATATTTCTTTTCTTTATTAAAAAGTGCTATTTCAATATAAAATATTAATGCATGAAAAAAAGACTGGGGAGTTTCTAGTATGCCTGGGGTGTAGCCTGGTTCCAACTTTGCCTACCAATAACACTCCTCACTCCTTTGCAAAGCCCCGTCCCTAGAATCACACGCAGGAGCAATTACTATTTGTTGTGAAATAACGTTAACTTCAGTGGAACCGGTGACGGATTTAAGGAGGGGGCGCATCCGGCGCCCCCCGCCCCCCTAAAATTGTCAAAGTTAACATAAATCACAGTTTCGTCTAGAAAATGTAAATATGCCTACTTGGTAGACCTCATTTTTACCCTACAAAATCTCTAGAACCCAGGGGCTTCCGGGGGTTCGCCCCCTGAGCCCCCACCAGGACTTTGCCCTTGACCTACTGGGAGCCTCAAGGCGGCCTCCAGACCCCTTGCCTTCTTTTGGCGCCCCTCTAACTTCAATTCCTAGATCCACGCCTGTGAATGTCCTGAAAAACAACTCAATTTATAAATTTATAAAGGGACATCTGGTATCAAAATATTTAACGTTTTTATGTCAATTAAACTGTAAAGCGGGAATTCAATTATCCAACAAATAACTTTAGTGGAGTGATATTTTTTCAGGCGAGAGAACAGTGACGTAGCATCGTTTTTGAAAATTCAAGCCATCCGCTGAAAACAACTTGACAAGCAAAAAAAAAAAAAAAAAAACAAAACAAAACAAAAAAAAAAAAACAAACAAAAAACAAAAAACCAAGGAAATTGTCCAAACTTGAAAATACATAGGCGTCGATCGGAACCGCAGAGAAAGGGGGGTTTAGCCCCCACTTTTCCCCAAAGTTAGACTTAGTATAGACATTGAACATTACTGCGTAGGTTTATCCCCCCCCCCCCCCCCCACTTTCCATGGACTCGATGCAGCATAGGTTTTAAATGTGGAAAGTGGTGGTGTTTTGAAAAAAAGAAATTGGCACTGAAATTTGACCCCCCCCCCCCCCATCACCACCACCACACACACACGATATAGGATTTTTGTGTTTGGACAGTGGACATTTCTCTCTTTTTTTTTTTTGCTTGTCAAGTTTTTTTTGAAGGGCTAATAAATATTTCTTCCGCTTAACCCCCCCCCCCCCAGCCCCAACTTTCACTTTGCTTCCGATGCCAATGAAATCATATTAAGGGGGCAGGTGGGTTTTGGGTTAGATTCAACTTCTTCTATAGTATCAAATTTAAATGTTATCCCTACTATACTATATTAACCTTATTTGACCCTTACCCTTACAAAAAGTGGGTCGGCCTTTCAATGAGCATATTCAGTAAAGTACCGGTATATAAAGTTATGTTTAAAAAAAAGAGGCCGCTATTCCTGTGTGCCCAGAGGAAATAAATATGGAGTTTCCATCATTGGATCGGGTGATCGGACTCGGTCTTCAGATGTTCGATTGATAAAGTATTAAGGCAGAAAATTGAAAAATCTTTAATAACCTTGGTCCGGGTTTGCTTACCTAGTTTTACCATCACTCGTAGCGAACACCTCTGCCACCTAGCGTTATAATGCGGCACTAAATTTTGACAACTTGTATTCGTCTTCATTGAATATGCTTCATTCTTTGTGTGATTGAATTCACGTTCGTAATTGAGATAATCATTTAAGAAACTGTGTCAATTTAAAAGAAAGTAAAATGAATTAACAAGAATAAAGCAACATAGAAGTAAGGGCAAAATGAAGAAGGATAAAAGTAAAAGTGAAATGCAATGAAGACGAATATGAAAACAATAAAGTGACGTATAATTACAATAATAACAAAGCATAAAGAAGTAGGCAGAATAAGAATAAAAGCAAGATACATAGACTTTTGGCGGTACCACATTGTATAGTTTTGTTCTTTGTATATTCGTGGATTTCAGCGGTAAAATTTGTTGAATCGTATGGTTTAGATATCAAGTAATGATTTGAGATGAAAAATTTTGCTTAATTTGATTATTTATTTTTTCACATTTTACCGAGGCCCATAAGTGCACTCGTTCTTTGGCACACATAAAGGCATACACATTTTCTATAAATAGCATATGTAAAGGAACATTTTTCCTCGTGTTTGTGACGTCACAAGGTGAAAATGACGTCATAAGATAGATCACTTGTGACAAAATATGGTTGAATCAGTCGTATTCGAGAATCGAACGGCTGTAAAGTTAAATGTATATCTTGGAAATCCCTTATAATAATTTGTACAAGGCTTCTGAAGACAAAGGACTTGCCAGAAGTTTTGTCATTAATTGGATTGATTGTTTAAGTGAAGGAAGGGAGATGTTTAAATACGATGTTTGTTCTGTTGCCCAGTGAAAGCAATCTGGGAGAGAGACGTGTCATTTTGTGAAGCAATTTGATATGAAAGATTCACAACTTACAGCTAGAAAAATAAATGAATGTCTTTAAAATTACATAATTATCAAATCCCTAAAATATCGTTTACTTTTGACTTTAAAATATCAGGAATGGTAAAGTAAAGATACCCATACTTTATCCACATGAAATAAATTACGCTCAAAAGACAGAGGACTTGGATTTTTATGGTCACCATGTTTATTCTGCAGAAGGATATCATTATCCACCCATACTATTGCCGAGAGAAGGCCATTTCTGACAAATGAACTGTTTTTGTTGCAAAAAATAACTTGCGTGGTAAGAAATATAAGAGTCGGAAAAAATTAAGCTTCTGTAACAGAACGCTAAGGAGTTTGTCACATGACCGCCTATATCACGTGATCCGCACATGGGCAGAATGGGTTTAGATGCGCATTAAAATAGGAGAAGGCTACTTTGAAACATTCTCAACACTGAAACCCTACATCATTTCTTTTTCGGAAGTTATTCAATTAGTTCGCGAACTTTTTAATCACACTTTTTAATAAATATTATATCACAACTCTATATGTCCTGAGGAAGACGCCCTATCAATGTAATAAATTTTAACATTCTGCAGTGTGTAAGACTTGCATTTCCGAGCGGTATCTTAAGAAGCTTTTGCAATGGAATTATATATTATAATTCCCTATGCCCCCCTTCGGAAGTGTCTCGTCCCTTCAACTCACCAACCCTATAAAATCCCACATGCTCCTTTTTTCCATAAGCGAGGGACAGAGATTCTCTGTATTAGCCTGTTGCTCATAAAACAATTATAACATCAATTGATTAGTTTTTATGAATGCAAATTAATCTTCTTAAAATGTTCCTTATCAGCAGACCTATTTCTATTTTCACATGAAGCAGAATTTATGCAAATTTTTATGCGTGAAAAGAAAACACTTGCTGAGGCCTTCAACTCGACATTCAGATAAATCGACGACGTATTCACACCTCCTAACCTCATTAGCATAAATCGGAAGAATTCGGAGATAAACGTAATAAAATATGAACAAAATCCGTAAACGTCCGAACAGCTTTCCTCGCGAGAATTCAGCGAGACCAACGTGCTACAGGTAAAAATCGAGAGAGAAATTCAACATGGAAAAAGAGGTAAAACTTTATGTTATCTCGATTTATAAAATTTGTAAATTGCAAAAAGTTGAAAAACAAACGTTTCTTTACCTGAAAAGTGAAAGGAGGTTTGCAGTTTCTTATTCTGTCAAGTGCTATTGCACTTCAAAGTGTCAAAACAGCACCTCTCGATTTTGTAAACATGTTTCCACGTGGAAGGGAGTAGTTGTGATGGTTAAGATTAACCCACATACATTGATTTAGTGAACAAAAACACTCGTAAGTAGAATTTCATATATTTTTTCGATTACCTCTAGCACAAAATGGTTAAATATTTTAGGGCATGGTTGTCAACAGTCAAATGCTGTTAATAGCATGTCTAAAATTGAAGAGAAAATGCAGGTGTGCTATAGTTCGTTCCTACTTGTATCTGTTGTAAGGTAGTCTACTATGCATGCATACGCATATAAAAGTCATTATTCTTACTTATCAATACCCAGTGATTTGTGAGAACCATATGTGTTTTTTTCAAATACCAAGAGACTAAAATTTAATTCTATCCGTACTCATGTGTATGCTCAAGAAGTTCTTCCGAATTTCCTCTACACATATACATGTGTACCTGGATAAAGGATTAAAGGTTTGTTTACATTTGTTTGCAGTTTTCATAGTGTCAGCTGTTTATATTAATCATGAAGTTTTCACTAGAGCCTTCTGATCAAAATATAGTTGTTACTTTTCTAATTTAATGTCATAGAATTTATGATCAGATGATGTCAATGCAGTTCTCACATACTTGTGTATATCAGGTATGAAACTTAACATATGCAGTTGTCGCCCATGTGGCGCAGTGATTAGAGCATCTGCTCTGGAGACGGGGAGTAAGGAGTCAATCCTTATGTCGCTAATTCGAATCCCACTGTTGGACGTGGAGACTGGTCCTTGGATGAGACCGTATAAACCGAGGCCCCATGTCGCTGTAGGTGCTGGCACAAAAAAGATTCCTCCCTGCTGAAAGGTCGGGCCCTCACCCAAAATTTGTAGCCCTCCGCCGGCAAGTGGTGGTGTCTCCAAATGAGTGAAAAATTCTCGAGAGGGCCATTCTAAACAACATACATTTGTCAGTCAATCAATCACATATGCATTTTATGAAAAATTTGAATATTTCTATGTGTAAAGTATTGCCTAGGAAACCCCAAATATGTTTTCTCAGATTGCTTTCAATGGGCACCAGAACAAACATCATTTTTAAACATCTCCCTTCCTTCTTCCTCTCTAGCCTTTTGAAGTAAAAAGATAAGTTATTTTTATCTCATTCTATTCATCTTTATTTACAAGTCTACCTATCATCAAAATTACGAACGGTGGAGAGCTTCAAATTTTGTCCTTTACCTGGCATACATGGCTAATTGAGCAATGAAGGTAGGTAATAGCTACATGTAGCTCTCACTGGTATTGCATGCTTAAACTATATATATGAATTACATATTGTAATTACACTTGTATTTTAAACCAGATTAGTAAAGAAAGAAACAGTTGAATATTTTTACTCTGAATTTTATTATAAGGTTGATTATCTTTCAAAAATGGAACTTTAATTTTTTTGAGTAGGAAAAAAAAATTAGAATGTACATGTGCACTTAATTTTGTTTATTAATAATAGTCAACATTTGGAGATCTTGTGAAGGGTAACTAAATATTGATTTATTAATTTTTACTTCATTTTTAAACAGCATAATCTTTATTATAACATATGCCTGTAATATACAACTTATTTGCTGTTGAACATTCTGTCTGTCTACATGTAGTGCTTAGTAAATTTCTTGTAAATAAAAACATGATTGCACGCTGTTTCTTTACTTTGTCTTTTTTCAATATGAGTCATGATATATAGATGGTGTGCTTATCAGTTTAAATTATTTTTGTTGAATTCAGTGAACAGAAAACATTTATAACTGAATATGATTATGTAGATAGATACCTTCCAGAACTATTTACATGTACTAGTAGCTGCAGATATGTAGCTTATGTGAAATCGATATACTTGAAACTCAATTTACCTCTATTTATTAAACAGAAATTTAGTAAACACATTCATATACCTATGTAGTATTTCATACTGAAAATACACTGTGTTAATGTTATACTTATTCAACATAAAAATTGACCAGAAGTGATCTTAAGGAAATATAAGACATACCTCACAATATCTTTTTTTCTACCCCCCCCCCCCCATTTTACCACAATTTAAATGTATATAAATTGATAAAAGAAACTGACTATACCATTAAAGGAAATCTTGAGTTGTCTTTCCTTGTTTAAAGAAAATATCTGATGCAATGAATGATCCCTTGGGTTCATGACCCTGAATATTAATAAGGTTGGGAGGTGTGGTATTGTTTATTAACAATGGTAATTTTCATTCTTATGTCGATACGATATTTATATCCTGGTGAGCTTGAAATAGAAATACTACAGAGTCTGTCTCATATTGCATATTTCACTTGAAAAAAATGTTAATGGTAATCAAACAACCAAACTCCATAATAAAAATGATGACGTTAAGTTTTTCTATAGTCAACGTATTGTTGTATCTCAGTTCATTCAATACGCGAGAGCATGCTCTGCGTATGAACAATTTCTCAAACGAGGTAAATAATCGACAAACAAAGTGGTGAAACAAGAATTTCAGCAGTTTCGTTTAAAATCATTATTTCGTAAGTTCTATGGTCGATGCAGTGACATTCTCAGCAAATACAATTTATTATTGAGTCAAATGCTGACATACGTTTTTCATACTAATTGTTACAATGTAGTCCATTATTTATACTACACTGTAGTACACTGAATTAATGACGGATTTCCTTGTAATTTCCAGATCATGACAAGGAGCTCACGCTGGGTGTGACCGGTCGGCAGGGGATGCTCACTCCTCCATGGCTCCCCATCCCACCTCCGATGTCTTTGGGCTCTGTGTTTGCTCTTTTCCTATTTTGTATTGTTTTATGGACTTTTGATCTTGAATACTGTTCGTTATCTCCATACGTTTCATAAACAGAAAAATAGAGTAAACCAGTCAATGCACCAGGATTAAAAATACTCTTGAAACCCTAAAAAGACGTTCATATTTAATGAATCAAATGACTCTTCTTAATGCTGTTGATTTGCTGTAGTAAAGTTCTTATTTTCTGAATGCAGAACCAGTCTACGATGGTTGTTAGAAAAGTCGTGGACACATTGATCGACGGAAAATCTATTGTGTACTGTGAAGTGTGACCTATGTCTAATTAAATTCCTATCTTTTGTTTATTTGTATGTAAAAAATCAGGTACATTTACTTAAACTTTGAAAATTTACAAGGATTTTACATAGGATTCACGGAGCAATCACTTGACGTTAGTGACGTGACAACAAGATTTTAAACACGTTTCTTTGACCTTTCTTGTATTTTTTCTCCTTAAAAATCAAATATCAATATTGAGACATGTTACTTTTCTTTTATAATGTCCTAGGTGTTGTTCGGATATTAGCGAGATCATAAAATGGACGTCTACGCAGTTAAGGACAGATGATACAAACAATTTTTTTCCTTGAAAAAGATTTAATATCATGTCAAAAGTTTAGAAAAAAGGATGATTCTTAGAATTTTTTCTCCGAAGAACTGAACAATGAAATAGACTTGGAAAATATTAGTAATATTTCAATAAAAAAACAAATATAGACAAATCACATTCAGTAAAGGTTTACAAGTGAAAACAAATTTCAGAATATGTTATCTTTGCGCTAAAAGTGTAATATAAACTTTAGAAAAATATACCAAGCCAGGTGAATTTTAAGAGGAAGATCAAAATTACAAAAAATTAGCAATATCACATAGGCTGATTTTTACCATTTAGCTTTTCCTAATAAAATTCACCTGGATTGGTATATTTTTCTTAAGTTTATAATTCACTTTTAGCACCATGTTAACATATTCTGAAATTTGTTTTCACCTGTAAACCTTTACTGAATGTGATTTGTCTATATTTGTTTTTTTCATTGAAATATTACCAATATTTTCCAAGTCTTTTTCATATTCCAATTCGTCGGAGAAAAAATTCTAAGAACCATCCACTTTCCTAAACTTATGACATGATAATAAATCTTTTTCAAAGAAAAAATTTGTTTGTATCATCTGTCCTTAAGCGATCATGAATTCATGATCAGGTTTAGAAACACTGCATATACATGTAATCCTGAGACGCAACTTCCATGCGATAAGTGCGGTTACTGAAGTATCACATGAAAGTTGATAATGAAAAATTACCAGTTGAATATTTTTGTCTTTTTTACGTGTAGACAATTTCTAAATCTAGAAGCATTTTGGTTTATTTTTTGACATTTTTCTGTCTACACATGAATTTTAGTAGCTCGGTGCTCCATGATGTTCAATGAGGTTCCCATTCTTGGCTTTCATTTTACATGTTGATTAAATGGCTATAAAACATTCATATACCCTCCAATTCAATTCAAAATTTCACCAAGTGACGTTTCATGAATACTGCAGCGACAGGTAAAATTTCTTAATTCTTCTTGCACTACAACTGTACATTTTTTAATTTCATTAATAAAGTCCATGAAATATAAAAGTTTGAAAAAGTAGCATGCTCCTTGAAGCATGTTTTATCAAAATAATATAGCTGTATATTATATAAATGGTGCCTGTTTTGGAGGGTAACATTTGAAATTGACACCCCAAGGAAAACCAGTCAACCGACGCATCAGCGGAGGTTGACAATGGTTTTCCGAGGGGTGTCAATTTCAAATGTTACCCTCCAAAACAGGCACCATTTATTTTATTATACTGAATGTCTTATTGATTTAGGACGTCAGCAAAAACAAAAAACAAAAACAAAAAAAACCGTCGATCGTCTTTTCGTTCATGTATAGAAAGCTTTCACACTCACCGGTTCAATAATCTCCTTATTGTTTGTTTGATACTCGAATTAGAGTCATTTATCATATAAAGTTTCGTTATTTCTGGCTCGCAAGCATGTTTCCTACACTCGTAAGCATGTATCGTCTGTCGTTTGTTGTTTTCAAGTAAGCTATATCGGACGCAAGCTTTCATTGACGTCAAGTTAACTCCGGTTCTTTCAAACGCGCAACTGATGTTTTGAGAATTCTACGGTGAACCGTACGCGCATAATTTCAACGCATGTGACATTACCATTGTGTTACCCGTTGTCAAGTACGTTGCTAAGGCTCAGGGTAATCGAACGGATTGTTGACTGCGTCTTAACCAATCAGATCTTAGTATTTAACATGAAAGTATAATAATATTAATTATCACCGGAAAACATCAAATCTTTGTATATTTGTTGGAAAAAGGGTGAAGTTTTTATCTGGAGAGTTAAACCGGTTTCATGAAAATAGCGCACTCACAATAGAACTTTTCCGCGAACTTTTCTAACAACCCTCGTATGCTTAAATTAAAATAATGACAATAACACATTTAACCCTAGAAAATAAGTAGTAATAGAAAGGATGAACATATTGATATAATAGTATATAGGATATTCCATGACTTGTAGTTAGGTATGATTTTTATCCAGAGAGTTGTCATTTTTTTATCCTCGAGCCTTGGTGATGGTATAAAACAACACAACGAGTGTGGTAAATCATACCCAGCTAAATATCATGGGGTATTCTTTTTATTGCCTGACGTCACGGCGTCAGGCTGTATAAGGATTGATAATTGCTTGATCCGAAACTAATAGATCATACCCAGAGAGCTAGATTTTGTGCAAGCTGATTTACATTGGAAATCTTTTACCTGCATTTTAAAAGAAACATTTTTCAGGGAAACAATGATGCAAAATAATGCAGTATTTACTTTGTTTACTCTGTTTGCATGAAACAGATTAATCCATGTGATTAACCGTTTCAACGTGTCCGTGTATCTTTTTTTCTGCATTTCTGTACTACTGGATCAGTCCATTTACATTCTACGAAAGGGGTGAATCGCTCTTTTCGCGCCAAATGTTACGAGTAAGCGATCTTCGCGCCTTTTCTTGGATTGTTCTATTGTATGAATGGGGGCGCTAACTTCCATGGAATAATTGTTATTGTAACCTCCATCTTCTTATGATTCAGAAATTCTGTCTACAAATTTTATCTTATTCCTTAAAACAACATATGAATCGTATGTATCAGAATATGGACATGCAAAACAAAAGAAATGATTTCTCTTATTTGTTTCCCCTCTGTTGGTTTATTCCATATTTTAATGGACTAGTCCAATCACCACAAACGATCGACGCAGTTCAACCAGTATGGTGGCATATTTCTGCCCCTTACATGCAAGATAAATTATACTAACATGCAACATATTATATAGACATGCAACATATTTATGTCAACATGCAAGATAATTATGTAGACATGCAAGTTACCGATCTTATCAGAAAATATAATTTAAATATGGTTAAATTTACTTTCTAACGCTCGTATCTGACATTGTAGTTGCAAGATGCAACATAATTATGTAGACATGCGAAATATTTATGTCAACATGCAAGATAATTATGTCAACATGCAACTTATTTATGTCAACATGCAAGATAATATGTAGACATGCAACTTATTTATGTCAACATAAGTTGACAAATAGTTGTTTCAACATGCAAGATAATTAAGTTAACATGCAAGATATGTATGTTGATATGCAACTTATTATCTTGCATGTTGACATAAAAATCTTTTATGTAAAAATATAACTCGCATGTTGACATAAATAAGTCGCATGTTGACATAAATAAATAGCATGTTAACATAATTATCTTGCATGTGAACATAAATATCTTGCATGTTTATATAATTATCTCGCATGTTAACATTAGTATCTTGCATGTTAACATAATTATCTTGCATGTCTACATAATTATCTCGCATGTCTACATAAGTAACCCGCATCTTGTCAAAATTATGTTTCATCTTTCCTCTAGGATGTAAGATACCAGCGTCAGTACGCGATTTTACCCATTTTAAAATCAGATTCTCTTAAAAGATTTGTATCTTGCATGTTTACATAATTTTCTTGCATGTTTACATAATTTTCTTGCATGTTTACATAATTTTCTTGCATGTTAACATAATTTATATTGCATGTAGGGGGCAGAAATATGCCACCATAAACCAGATTCCAGACGATTTGACGAAAGAAATTACCTGTGCGAAATCTTGGATTTCTTTTCCACAAAGGCCTAAATGTTGGTTTTACCTCTTTCGTTCTCAAAAAATTAAAGTACCCACCTTTCAGAAAAAAAAGATCAATGAACACAAACTACTACTGTTTACTTCATTGGAGAAAATGCTTTCCTACAACATATGCATTTAGTTATACAATTCTCTAAAATGTTCACAATGAATGATTTGACAACAGATTTCAGAATAGGTGTAGCTTTTTTAAAATTTAGATCCAGGGGTAGATCAATCTACTTGCAGAAAAGTCAATCGCATCATCTCGGGTCTTTTCGTCAGAAGTCGAAAAACAAACGTGAAATGTATCGACATCATCGGATGTTAAAAATTTATACATTTCCTGTTCATAGTAAAAACAGAGTTAGAAGTCCCTTCTATAGTATATTTTAGATAATATCATTACATTGAATAAAGTTAACTCCATATTCCACAGATAATAGGTCTATACATCGTCCATGCTTTTATTTCAAAGTTTGTGAAAAAGGGGGGTGTCATGGCGTATAAATTAACAATACATTTGTGGTCTTCTTCCCTAGATAAGGCCCGAGGAGTGGGACCGAGGAGTTGCGATTGGCAGAAAACCTACATTGTTAACCATTCTGTTAACAACTCTTCAGAATGCAGCAAAGGCATCGTTCTTCTACAAGTTAAATAATCAAATATTTTTACAAGGTTCTCAAATAAAAAGACATACATGTATTTCAAACACAAAAAAGTATTGCTCAAAAGGTTTATCACTTCTCTTACAGATATTGATTGATTAAGTCAGGCAAGCTCTTTGAAAAGCTGTTACTTGTCTAATGTTAAATACTTCACAACCAAAGTTTTACGCTGTTTGTATATAGTACTCCAGTTTATCTTACTTCATTACGCGATTGCAAAAACCATTGTGATGTCACAATTGAACTTACATGTATCAGCGGGATAAATAGAGGATATTCAATGTTTTGTAGTTGAATATGGAATTTATTTCACGAGTGGGACAGGATTTTTGATATTTTCACGAGCGCGAAGCACGAGAGAAAATATAAAAAAAAAATCCTGTCTCACGAATGAAATAAATTCCATATTCAACTACAAAACATTGAATTTTCTGTTTATTACATGTTGAATTCTTTGATTTTTCCTTTGCCTCTGTCTTTTTGTAATACAGTCATATGCTCGTGACGTCATAGTTGAGCGGTTGAGACGTTATATCATAGTGAGGTGAAAACACTGTAAACATAGATTTAGCAACATATTTTTGGTAATTTTGACAGTTTTATTCGCTGTCAGAATGGTTTATTTATTTCCATCTATCTTATATTAGGTCAAGAAAGATTTTTTTTACAGCAATCTTCGTTATGGGAAGGGAAATCGAGAGTTTTGATATCATTTTGATATCTTTTCACAATGTGACAGGATATCATTTTTATTCAGTGAATAAATTACGGTATTTCACGGGTAAAAATGTAATAAAAAATATCCAATGAGCCATATCCACAGGGGTAAAGATGGGATAAACCTTAGTATTTACTTTATGGTACACATGACAATAGGATTTCACGTTAGTGTTCTATTTATAAATTTGTAGTTACAATTGTTCCTCATTCTTTTATTAAATACATCATACGTCAGCAAACAAATGATTTAAAATTAAGTGCAATATCGTAATTGAGCAGAGATGGACAATGCAAGAAATCCTTTTGGATTTGTCAAACTCGAAACTTTTTGAAAAGATCTAATAGCACCTTGGGGATCACCACAGATTCTCTGACATACACCTAACAAATACCACGATATATCGATACATCCACTAGGTATGTGTTCTCCCTTGTCAAAATGCACCAAGAAATATAGACTGTGCAAGGAGTCGAATCGTCTTGGATCATTCATACGGTTATAGCAGAACAGTTCCAGTGTGTGCAAGATGACAAGAGGCGGGACTTTGTGGAATATTAGCACGGTTTCCTTGTCATTCAGCAGGTCAATTAACACACCTTCAAATGAAATTGTATCAGGTACATACACATCTGTTACAGAAGCGTTCATAAATTTGACATAAAGCGATTTCCCTGCAAAGGTTTCCCGGTATTTTGATATGTTAACATTATTATTGTAAATAATATACGGCTTTGATAGCTTGAACTTGGCCCTGGCAATGACAGAGAGTGCTGTTCTGATGTCATTGAATTCAAACATCAGGATGGCGTAGTATAGTAAGGCTGTGATATCCGAACATTTTAGTGCATGTCGTAAAACCTGAAGCAATCGAGAGCGCATTAAATACAAACGGTTTGTTTTTTCATACAGAAAATTCATTGTAAAAATTAATTTAAAAAGGAGATGGGGAAGATATCTCTGAATGAAAATAATATCCCTGCACCCCAATTCATTTCTACGTGACAACTCAGCAATGGTACGTAGAGTCTTATACACGTCAAGGTTACCAGCAGAAAACATACCGGTATATATCAGAAGAGGACATTGATCTATTTCCTCGAAAAAATGCTTGTCACTCTGAACCTCATTCAAAACAGTTTCAGATTCTTGAACACGACAGGAACTTACAAAATAATCGTGATATTTCAAGAGGGATTGTACAGTTGAACTATGGAAAATGCATCTGTAGCCCTCTTCATACAAAGAATTGAGCTTAATGAGCAATAATCTTTTTTCTGATGGGATTAATTTTCCTAGAAACATATTGTGTTCAGGAATAAAAAAATTGGGACAATAATCTTTGCTAACCCAATGCATCAATCGTTTGAAACACGTCCAAAAGCAATGAATTAATGCTTGCACCGACCAAACACATTTTCCTTCTTGAATTTCCCAAAACATGGCCGTTTTTATGAAATAAGAACAGAGTATAGGGTTGTTATCGTCTTTGTTGATCACCTCTTTTAGAAACAATTTCATCAGTCCATATGTCAGAAACTGACAATGATTCATTGATTTCACTAATTTATACTCGGCCAAAGAAGATGATATTCTCCATTCCTTCTCTGCATTATGTGAAACTTTGCTTCCAATAGGAACAAGATGAAAGCCACTGGAAATGATATCGTTAACGACTTTTGATGATGGCCAATACTGGCATCTGGATGTCCAAGAAGATGCCGATGCTGGCCAAAAATTGCATTTAAAACAAATAGTTCTATCAATATTAATACCAGACGAAAGCTTGGTATTCATGCATGGACCATGAATTGGCGACTCCTCTCCCTCATGCCAGGCTTCCATAAACATTATGTTTTTAAATAATTGTAGAGCCCCCGAACTCAAGAAGAAGATTTTTCCATCGCTCACAGTAAAGTGTTCATTCCAAAATAATGAAGACATAGTCATACACCCATCAACATTTATACCATGAGAGCTAGTTAGAATTTTTATCAATTTATCAAAAGTTCTTAGGTCAGGCATTTGAAATTGAAGGAAGCAAAATCCTGGTCGACTTGTTATGCACTTGAAAATCATGAATATAAGTTTGCCATCGTTTTCATCAATATGAATATGCTTATCCTCTGGTAGTATCAAAGTATTCGACAAACAAACCATAATATCGAAATCGGAATCAGGGAATTTGAATCCCTCTCTTCGGCTTCCCATAAGTAAACAAGTAGAAAAGGGATGTTTTGGATGCAAGATCAATTCTTCAAGGTCTATTGCAGATCTTCTTGTTTCTACCTGAAACGGCGATCCCAATTCTCTTTGTAACCCATAGTATAAACCCTCTGAAAGAATTCTGGAGTCTTCCATTTGCAACCTTTTAAAGAAAGAGAATTTTGAAAAATACAGTCTCTATTAATTGAACCATCGTCATTCTCACAATACATGAACGTGAATCGTCAACTTCGATTGTTAATGAAAAGGCTTTTTTTCAAACACAAAATAACATTGAAATAATACAACGAAAAGAATTTAACATCTAATTTGAATTTTCAAGTTAAAGGTGCTAGACACTAGTAAGCTAATCTACATACAGGATTCAAGGTACATTGATACTCTGATAAGAGAGATAACTCTTAATAACACAAATGTCAATTATTCCTTTATATTTGTCAAGTTTTAGTGCTTTTTTGTCAAATTTTGCCCCGCAAGCCATGCTTTAATTATTTGTATTTTTTTCAGCATATACATTTCCTTTTGGATAATCATAAAAGTTAAAGAAAAAATTCATATAGCAAGCAGAGGGTTTATGAACCTTAAGGATTGGAAAATTACTATCCCGGCGTCTCGTAGTACCAGATTGGATGATCATTTAAAAATTTTCATTGTAAACGTTACTGAGTATCAAAATTCAACAACAACAAAAAATGGTATTGATTGCAAAATGGCAACATACGATTGATGTGAGTCCATTACTCTTGCGAGAAGCACTGACTTTTACAGTTAACGACTTCAGCATTTAAACCTGTGTTATGCACGGAGGTACTGAAATTGATAAGAAAACATTTATAGAGGTAATAAATTTTATAATACTTTCATGTTAAATACTAAAATCTGATTGGTTTAGACGCAATTAACAATCTGTTCTATTACCCTCAGCCTTAGCAACACACGTGACAACGGGTAACACAACGGTAATGCCACACGCGTGGAAATTATGCGCGTACGGTTCACCGTAGAATTCTCAAAACGTCAGTTGCGTGTTTGAAAGAACCGAAATAAACTTGACGTCAATAAAAGCTTGCGTCCGATGTAGCTTACTTGAAAACAACAAACGACAGACGAAACATGCTTGCGAGTGCAGAAATAACGAAACTTTAGATGATAAAGGACTCGTAGAGTATCAAATAAACAATAAAGAGGTCAGTAAATCTTTTTCAAAGTAGCGGGGAGTTTGAAACCTTTCTAAACGTGAACGAAAAGGCAATCGACGATTTGTATTGCTGACATAGTAAATCAAGAAGACATTCAGTATAATAAAATAAATGGTGCCTGTTTTGGAGGGTAAGAGTTGAAATTAACACCCCTCGGAAAACCATTGTCAAACTCCGCTGATGCGTCGATTTACAATGGTTTTCCTTGGGGTGTCAATTTCAACTGTTACCCTTCAAAACAGGCACCATTTATTTAATGTACATGTACATGTATAACATTATTCAAGATATGGTATAACATTATTCACCAACACAAGATATTATTGGAGGCAGAAAAGATTTACCTCAAATAGCTTAATACATGTGGCATAGCATCTCTTTTTATTTTTATTTTCCTAAGGATTAAAATAAACACGAAAAAACATTTCGGAGGAAAACTTGGCAGTGGTATGTCAAGTTTGGAAGGGAGAGAGATGAACGGATTATTGTTATCGTTCCTTTCCTAGATAACGTGACATGGGCTTAAAATGGCTAATTAATTAACTGTAAAGCTAAGTATTTATATCACAAAAAAATTCCCGTTTTCCTGAAAGTAAGCTGTAGATTGTAAAAGTCAGCGCTTCTCGCAAAAGTCCAATAAATGTTAAATTGCTACCTTAGATCCGCCTCTTGCTTCGTTCAACGAAGTTAACATTGACCTTATTAATTTCACGGTAATTATTATGATGTTTATAATGATAAGATTTAATTAAAGAAATATGTTAACTGTCCTCAATTGAGCAAACCTCTTTATATATATATATATATATATATTCATGCATCTTTGCCTAAACATATTTTAATATTAACGATACGTATTCTGAAAATTAAAAAAAAGATGTGTATGAATAAAATATTTCTTCATTTTATCAGCTTATCTTAATAATGCTCTGAAAGCATGATCTAATATTAAAAAAATAAATACAATATCTTCCTTCATCCACACTACATTGAACGAAGATCACATTTACAACGACAAGCCTTCTACAACTTTTCCTAGATAAGTTCAAAATTGCCCTATGCGGAGCTGTAATGAGATTTAGGTGAACTTTCACTTTTTCACGATCTTGCCTTCATGTACCATTGGTGTTTACTCATCGAGGCAAAAGGTCAGACAGGGTTCATCTGAGGAACCAGAGGGGCAGTTTAATTCGCATTTCATAAAAAAACCCCAAACTATTCGGTAAAACTTATATCATATACCAGATCGATATATGCCTATATTTTAAGGAGCAGAATAATATAATAGAAAGTTATTCCTATCATATATTAAATTTTGTTTTTGCAATTGTACATGATCTGTGAATTAAATACAGAGGATTCTCTTCATATCGGAGGAGGTATTTGATTTTCGAATGAAGTTTTCCCAATCGGCCTCTTTCCATTCTTCCTTCTTCCTAAAAAACCATTTATAGCAGTTATCACGAGCTCCATATGTCAATTCCATCCTATCTCCAACTTTCTTAAATATTCAGCTTTTTTAGCTGTTACAAATACAATCGTCTTCTCATTAGTTATTTGCATCTGTTAATGTTCGGGTGCAAAATGAGTTTTACCGATGACAAGTATAAGCAAAGAAGTTAAAATTCAGTATGCGACCGCTAACTAATTTTAATTAATTATTCGACTAAATTTTTTTAGTTTTGTTACAAGAAATACAAATACGTTACATTAAATACTAGTATAGAGTAATGTGTTTTTTCATCGAATATGTGTTAAATTAAAGAATAAAGTCAACTAAATATCAAAAGGAAAAACATAGATATAAACAGTAAATATGTATGTCTTTCATGTACATTTTCCGTGTCTTAATATAGAAGAAAACCAAGATAAATGAGAAAGGAAAATTGGCCAGAGAGAGAGATTGTAAAAAAAAGAACTAAAATAGAACAACAAAAAAAGCAAAAATAGAAGAAAAATCTTTAATGTTATTTTATCTCCTTCCATCCATTGCGGAAGAAACTCAAGAGAAAAAAGGGAAAAAGTGTTAGAGAAAAAGATCTAATAGAATCAAGAAATACCAGTAGAAAGAATCTTAAAACGTGATAAAAGTTGCAAAAGTAATTACAAAATGATCTATAATTTCATAATCTTATAACACATGGTAAATTGCAACTAAGTTTCATTTTATCTAAGAGGTTATTTTTTTTTCAGTCGGGCCATTTTAAGCTAGTCTGTCGGGAGAGGACAATAAAACAGTTTAGAGCTTATTCTGATTCTGACCAGAAGAGCCTATGTGTCCGTCATCCGTCCGTCTGTCTGTAAATATCTTTTTTTCAAAATGCTACTCCTCCTACAGTTTTGGTCTGATTTCAATATAACATGGCTCACAAGTATACTACAATAATACACATAATTTCAGTTTTTGATTTCGATAAACGATCTTGCCATGATTTCCAAAATTTAAATATCTGAGAAGTACTTTCATAATACTACATCAAATACAGTTGTAGTCTGATTACAATATTATTTGGCATGTAAATAGACTGTACTGAGATTTATAATTGTTGTTTTTGTGTTTTTGATTTTGATGAATGGTGTTGCCATGGTAACTTAAATTGAAAATTCTCTTAAATCTATTACATGTTACTCCTACAGTTTTAGCCTTATTGCAATCTTGCCACAAAAGGAGACGTAAAGAGACTTAATCAAGGATCATTATTCTATTTATTGCTTTTGTAAAATTTCAAGTCCCAACTGCTTCTTTTCTCTTCCTTTATCATAAGTACAATTTTTCTTTTAAATATCACTACTTCAGCATTTTGTTTGTCATATATCGGCCAGGTGAAACATTTCTAAAACTTCGATTTACACGAGATCCACTAAATATTTCTACCCATTATTACAAATACCATCATATCTCGAGCATAAAAAGGTGTTGAAGGTCTATAATAGATATTTAATTAAAAATGATTTCAAAATGTATTATTTTATGTATTATTTCATTTAAAAAAAAATATTTAGAGAAGAGAGTTTTCGAAAAAAAAATCTCAAAAGTAATCTTGAAACGCTTTTTATATATTAATGATGTCTGAAGATATGTATTAGAGTTATGCTAATTAGATATAAATGTGGCTTCTTTTGCTACGGATAGGCTCTCATTTTGTTTTTAAAAAAAGATCTTTACTTTCTGAACGGAAAGGGAAAGAGTACAAAAAGCCGGAAAATACTAGTTCATTAGGATATTCCGACAATTTTTTTTCAATTTTTTTTTTTAAGTTACAAATGGAAAACACCAAATATCTTTCACAGAGTGTATACATGGATTAGGTAAGGTACTGGGCTCCAAGTCAAAACGAGAAGATCTGAAATAGACTAAGAAGAATTGATCTTACAACCTATACATCATTTGAAATGAATGCTTATGGGACCATCTTCATTCTCACAATATATGAACATGAATAATCAACTTCGAATGTTAATGAAAAGGCGTTTTTTAAAAAACAAAATAACATTGAAATAATACGACGAAAAGAATTTTTAAACATCTAATCTGAGTTTTCAAATGAAAGGTGTCTGACACTAGTAAGCTAATCTACATATAGGATTCATTTAAGGTACATGGATACTCTGATAAGAGGGATAACTCTAAATGACATAAATGTCTATTATTCCTTTATATTTGTCAAGTTTTTGTGCTTTTTTGTCAAATTTTGCCACGCAAGTCATGCTTTAATTATTTGTATTTTATTCACATATATACATTTCCTTTGGAAAATCATAAAAGTTAAAGAAAATTTTCATATAGTAAGCAGAGGATTTATGAACCTTAAGGATTGGAAATTTACTATCCCGGCGTCTCGTAGTACCGGATTGGATGATCATTTAAAAACTTTCATTGTAAACGTAACTGAGTATCAAAATCCAACAAAAAATGGTATTGATTGCAAAATGGCAACATACGATTGATGTGTATGGCACGCCAAATTCACGAAAATGAGATAATCATAGTTTCACAATCGATAAACTAGGTTTATCGGTTGTAAACTATAGTTAACAGACTGTAAACTATAGTTAACAACATTAATCTATAGTTCACATCTGTAAACCATAGTTAACGCGATAATCTATGTTTCACAACCGTGAACTATACTTAACACCGAAAACATTCATTTGCGATTGCAAAACATAGATTATCTGATAAATACAGTTTCACGATTTGTAAACTATAGTTTACAAACCGTTAACTATAGTTAACGATCTGATAAATATAGTTTCACGATTTGTGAAACTATGATTAACAACTCCTAACTATAGTTTACGATTGTAAACTATAGTTTACAAACGTGAATCTATGTTTATCAACAAAATCTATTGTTAACGCTTATTACAGACAGATAAACTTAGATTATCATTCGTAAATTATAGTTAACAACCGTTAAATATAGTTTTACAGATGAAAACTATACTTAACGAATCGTTAACTATACTTAACGAATCGTTAACTATAGTTTACGGTTTGTAAACTATAGTTTACAGTCGATAAACCTAGTTTATCAAATGTGAAACTAGGTTTATCTTATTTTTGTGCCATAGATGTGAGTCCATTGGACTTTTGCGAGAAGCACTGATTTTACAGTTAACGACTTACTTCAGCAGTGAAACCTGAGTTATGCGTGGAGGTACAGAAATTGAATATTGATTGATAATTGATAAGAACACATTAATAGAGGTAATAAATAAATAATGTACATGTATAATATTATTCAAGATATGGTATAACATTATTCACCAACACAAGATATTATTGGAGGCAGAAAAGATTTACATAAAATAGCTAATACATGTGGCATAGCTTCTCTTATTTTTATTTTCCTAAGGAATAAAATAAAGAGGAAATAACATTTCGGTAGGAAAACTTGGCAGTTGTATGTTAAGTTTGGAAGGGAGGGGGGTAAACGTATTATTGTTTTCGTTCCCTTCCTAGATAACGTAACATGGGCTTTAAAATGGCTGTTTAATTAACTGTAAAGCTAAGTATTTATATCGCAAAAAATCTCCCGTATATTTTCCTGATGTAAAAGTAAGCCGTATATTGTAAAAGTAGTGCTTCTTGCGAAAGTCTAACGTAAAATTGCTACCATCGATCTACCTCTTGCTTCGTAGCAATATTCGGCCTCCAGGTTCAACGAAGTTAATATGAACTTTATTACGTTTCACTTTAATTATAATGATGTTTATATTGATAAGAATTAAAAAAAAAAATTGTTAACTGTCATCAATTCATGCATCTTTGCCTAAACATATTTTAATATTAAAGATATTCTGAAAATTAAATAAAAAGATGTGTATGAATTAAATATTTCTTTCATCAGCTTACCTTAATAATCCTCTGAAAGCATGATCTTAGATTAAACAAAAATGAATACAATATTTTCCTTCATCCACACTATTGGACGAAGATCACATTTACATCGATACACCTTCTTCAACTTTTGCTCAAATATGTTCAAAATTGCCCTATGCGCAGCTGTAATGAGATTTTAGTGAACTTTCACTTTTTCACGATCTTGCCTACATGTACCATTGGTGTTTATTCATCAAGGAAAAAGGTCAGACAGGGTTAATCTGAGGAACCAGAGGGGCAGTTTAATTCACATTTGATAAAAAAAAACCCAAACTATTCGGTAAAACTTATATCATATACCAGATCGATATATGCCTATATTTTAAGGCGCAGAATAATATAAGTAATTACTGTCATATATTAAAGTTTGCTCTTGCAATTATACATGATATGTTAATTAAATACAGAGGGTCCTCTTCACATCCGAGGAGGTATACGATTTTCGAATGAAGTTTTTCCAATCGGCCTCTTTCCATTCTTCCTTCTTCCTGAAAAACCATTTAAATATGTAGCAGTTATCACGAACTCCATATGTCAATTCCACTCTCTCTCCAATTTTCTTAAAGATTCAGCTTTTATAGTTTTTACAAATAAGGGTACAATCGTCTTCTCATTAGTCATTTGCGTCTGTTAATGTTCGGGTGCAAAATAAATTTTACCGATGACAAGTAAACGGAGAAGATAAAACTCCCTATGCGACCGCTAATTAATTTCCATTAATTATTCGACTAATTTTTTATAGTTTAAATTTGTTACATGAAATGCAAATACGTAACATTAAATACTAGTATGGAATATTTTGTTTTCTCTTATCGAATATGTATCAGATTAAAGAATAAAATCAATTAAATATCAAAGGGAAAAAGCACGTATTATATAAACAGTAAATACACATGACGATTGTATGTCTTTCATGTACAATTTCCTTGTCTTAATATGGAAGAAAACCAAGATTAAAGAAAAAGGAAAACTAGCCGGAGAGAGATTGTAGAATAAAACTAAAAACGAACAAAGAAAGCAAAAATAGAAGACAAATATTTAACACTGTTTTATCTCCTTCCATTCATTGCGGAAGTATGTGATTACTTTTGCAATTTTTACGACGTTTTATTGGATCATTTTTTCTTTTCTTTTTTCTCTTGAGTTTCTTCCGCAATGAATGGAAGGAGATAAAACAGTGTTAAATATTTGTCTTCTATTTTTGCTTTTTTTGTTCGTTTTTAGTTTTATTCTACAATCTCTCTCCGGCTAGTTTTCCTTTTTCTGGTCCATGAATTCCATGCGCACATGTTACACAAAATGATCTATTACTTAATCTTATAATTAACACATGGTAGTTTGCAACTGGGTTTCAGTTTATTTTAGAGGTTTTTTTTCAGTCGGGCCATTTTAAGCCTGTCGGCCAGGAAAGGACACTAAAACAGTGTTTAGCTCTACTGGTCAGAGACCAGAGGAGCGTATGTGACAGTGAACTTTGATTTACACGAGATCCACTAAATATTTCTATCCATTATTACCATCATATCTCGAGCATAAAAAGGTGTTGTTGAAGGTATAAAATAAATATTTAATGAAAAATGATTTCAAAATGTATAAATATTTTATTTAAAAAATCATTGGAGAAGACAGTTTTCGAAAAAAAAAATCTCAAAAGTAATCTGGGAACGCTATATATATAATGATGTCGGTGTTGAAGATATGTATTAGATTTATGCTAATTAGACTTCTTTATAGCTTCTTTTGCAACAGATACGTTTTCATTTGGCTTTTTTAAGTAAAAAAAATCTTTACTTTCTTAAAGGAAATAATATAAAACCCCGGAAATAACTTATTCATCGGAATATTCCAACAATTATTTTTCAAAATCTAGTTTGTAAGGTTACAAATGGAAGAGTAGGGGAATATTTACGATTCAGAAATAACCCCCCCCCCCCATTTTCTTTTTAAATTCATCCAGAAAAAGTAACCGTTTGTATTTAATGCACTCTGGATTACTTCAGGTTTTTCGTCATGTAATGCGATTTTCGGATACAACAGCCATCTTATATCACGTCATCCTGATGTTTGAAATCGATGACATCAGAATTCACACTCCGCCATTGCCAGGGCCAATTTCAAGTTAGCAAAGCCTTATGTTATTTACAATTATAATATTTACATATCAAAATACCGGGAACCCTTTGTAAGTAAATCGCTTTATGTCAAATTAATGAACGCTTCTGTAACAGACGTGTATGTACCTTATACGATTTTATTCGAAGGTGAGTTAAGTAACTTACATAAAGTCATGGAAACAGAGGAATCAGTGAGCTTGTTAACATCTTGTCATCGGCAACGGAGTACATACATGTACATATACCTAATGGATGTACCGATATATCGAGGTATTTCTAAAGTGTATGTCAGAGATTGTGTGGTGGTGTCCAAGGCGCAGTTAGAACCTTGCAAAAAGTTAAAGTTTGACAAACCCAAAAGGATTTCTTGCACTTTCCATCTTATTTCAATTGAGATATTGCACTAAATTTTATAACAACCGCATGCTGAAATATGATATATTTCAATAAAAAGAATGATGTAATAAGATTACTAAATTTAGATCATATTTAAAGGTATACCATCAAGTATTTCTTAAAATGTATCACTTTATCCATCTTTGAAATGTTTAATTTATTGTCATAACTAGTATTTTAATTTCAACAAAGATCAGTTTTGCACTTACAGGTAAAAAATTCAGTTAACAAACAAAATGCATTGCAATGGAAGGAGACGTATACTTCATGCTTATTTGATCGCCTTTTTAAAATTGCAATGTCCTGGATTTTAAAGATATAGTAAAACGTGGTGCATCATTGGCTTTTGTGCATGTAACCAGTGTAAGTACATGTAATTAAATGTTTTTATTATTTCTATTATGTGTGTTTACGTTTGTGTTGTCATATGTGAATGTCTACGTGTGAGCGTTTACATGTATGTTTGTTAGGTGTGACGTATTTGACCATTCCCGGTTTGACCTGTCAATTGTCTACTAACTTTCCCGCGACTAATTTTTCCATACGCGCTCGGTGCTACACCCCTTGTGCATGTCAGAAAAAGCATTTTGCCAAGTCTAGTTTAAAATCTGTTGATTTCGTCAGTGGGCCAAGGAACACCTTTATTTCATTAACCAGAGAAACATAGAAGTGGCTGACGAACAGACAGAGATATCGATTTTAACACTTAAATTTTGTGTGTTTGAAACTCTTTTTAGTTATCACACATACACATACATGTACATATACCCTTGTCGATGCACACAGTATACTTTAAGAATTAAATCAATACATATTTGGAGGTTAATTACAATAAGGCGATACATTTGTATAAAAAATCTTTATTGAAAATAAAACTGATTTTTTTTAGTAACAGGTATGAGGAGCTTGCGTCAAAGATTCTAGACTATTGTAGAAAACACACATCAAAGATTCTAGACTATTGTAGAAAAAACACACACAAATCTTTACCACAAAGACAAATAAGCAGCATGCAATATCAAGAGTTTGTCACAGTTTAATTAATGTGAAACTAAGACTTTGCTTTGCATAAAAGTTTAATTTTGTTCCGATTTTAAAAAAATCCCGAGGAAATATGTAATCCCTATAAGAGGTGTCTTAATAAAACTATGGGATAAAAAAATATATTTCAATATATTTGATGTAGAACAGAAATGTAAGGGTCTTTAACAAAATACTGTAAACCAACTTTTATTCGCGTGCGAGAAATTTTCGCGAGGTTCGCGAGAGCCTCGTCATCGCGAATATTTCTCGTCGCGAAAGGATCCTTTTAGTCTCTTTTTCTATTAAAGACACTTACAAAAAGGCTTAATCGCGAAAATTAATCGTCGCGAAGTTCTTTATCCCCTGTAAATCGCGAAATAAAGTCGTCGCGAATAAAAGTTGGTTTACAGTAACTACCAGGTAGTTTATTAAAGATAATTGGAAGGCAAATAGAAATTGCTTACATGATGTAAAATTTAATTCAGTGGTATTTATCTAAAATAATCATATATATAATTGAAATGTGTTATTTTTTAAAACGACAGCATCTAGAGGCCAACAACTTTTTGTCAAACATGGTCAATATTTTCATACACATGCTTTGTGTAAGGTTCTATGACAATGCTTTTGTCTTCCGGTCCTTTATGTTGATCTGGTTTTACCTGCGGATTAAAGAGTTTGTGGACCACATGTTCACCGGAAGTGTAGACGTGGTCCGGAACTTCCGTGTCGACGGGTTCGTAGACGACCTCCTTGCTGGTTCCATAGTGAGGTTTCGAAGAACATGCATTTGATTTCCAACCACACTGCAGGGCATCATAGGAAGACTTTTGGACGCATGCGTTCTTTTTCAGGAAGCAGTTTCTGTTGGATTTAATTACGCAGTTCTCTCCTGTTGGCGGATTACAATATCCCTCCGAACAATCCAAAATCTAAAAAAAAGTAATCACATTTTTTTATCCATTTAAATTATCAATCAATTGAAGTAATTAGAAGTTATTCAGCTTTAAATATTAAGATTTTTTTTATTTTGCTTATTTTCACTATGTTTCACTGTCTTTTCCTTTCTTGCAAACAAAAGGAGGTATTACATGTTATCCTACATTTTTATTCTTGAAGATTAGTTAAAATCATCCAAATTATAATTTTGTCAATCTTAAAAACTATAAAGTTAGGTAAATCTCGCCACATCGTACCTTACACTGGCAATTCTTTTTGTACAGGCCAGTCTTGAGAGCAAACTTTTGGAAGGATGTGATAGTGCAGATCTTTTGGCTCCAGGAACAAGCACTTGTTGTTAACTTTCCATAAGCACCGGATTTGTGGCCTGAAATGGTAAAATTACGGTATTAACATGTTGTATAACTACGAATTTTTACCTGTAAAAATGTTTTAAAAGTAATGTTACATTCAAGAGAAAGAATAATAGCCTGTCCATCCAACTGTATTGGCGTCTGAAGCTTGGATTAAACAGAACCACGAAAATAGGATTTGAAGGGATTTCAGATTGGTCCAACGATACTTTGATACATATTACTTAAGGTCTTTTAAATGAAATTTGTAATGACAGAAAAAGAAATATACACCTACCACTTATAATATATGTTGCTTTCCTTCTGAAATATACACCACATGGTTCACGTGACGAACTTGTGTAAATCTTTTCTATTCCTCGAATAGGATCGAAGGTGTTCTGAAAAAAAAAATATATGAAAATTGAAAGGAATGCTGCTTTCTGTTCCCATATTATTTCTACATACAGAAAGTTAATTGTCACTTAAATAAAGTTACATGTACTTGTAATACCTTGTAATCCTTTAAGACTTTGACTTTATAAACACGATTTTCTGAACCAGGACCAGATGACAGTTTCTTTCTGCTTAATATCTTTGCTTTGATAACTGAAAGAAATAAATTATTACAAACATAACCAAAAGAGATTGATTGATTGATAGTACATGTATATATTTTTTAACGTCCCTTTGGAGAATTTTTCACTCATATGGAGACGCCACCACTTGTCTGTGGAGAGTTGCAATTTATTTCCTATACTCGCCATTCAGGGCCATTGAGTAGGAAGGGATCTTTTTCGTTACAGCACCTATTATTACCTAACCTACTGTATAAGTTGTTATTAGGCATTTTGAACTGTTTCGAGGTTTATTTTATGTTTTTGCATTATCATGAAACAGTAGAACTGTTGACCGGGTCACAGAATGAACTGTTGCCTGTTTAAAGCGTCATCTTGATATTCAAGCATTTTGACATCACTGCTATATAATTAAATAAATTGAAATTAAACACACAATCAATCAATTTATTAAGTATTACTTTAAATTAGTAAATATTAATTTAATATGTTCAGCTAATTAATACTAGTAGTCAAGTATGCGAATAAACAGTTGTTAAAACTCTATATTGATCATGATTGTTTGGGTGTTTTTATTCCAATTTCATTAATTATATAGTACATGTAGGTTAGGTAATAAAACACTTATTCAATGACTACTCGGTGAAACAGTCAAACTGTTGTCCATCGGTAGTGGGGAAGACCTGGGAAACTGTTGTCCTCGGCCGAATTCCTCGGTCTTCCCCACTACCTCGAGACAATAGTTTGACTGTTTACCTCGTAGTCATTAAATAAGTGTATATTGTGACACAGTACTCGGTTAATACGGTGTCATCCGAATTACCGGTCTACACGTCCCACAGTGGGATTCAAACCCGCGACGTAACACTGTAAAAAAATAACTAGTTAATGTCACGAAGAAAACTAGTAGATTCACTGTCCATACATCACTACCTTAATAGTAGTTTTACCAGATATTGGTATATTTACTAGATAAGATTAGTAAATTTAGAATTGATGAGTAACTTTCACTGGGTATCTAAGTATCTATACGACCACCGCTCCACAACTCACTATCTTAACCAGTAAACTGAAAGTTTACTAATCATGACCAACGCTTTACGAAACACACTAGTTAAATTCACTAGGTTTTTCTTTCAGTGAAGGATCAACTCCTTACTTCGCAACTCTAGAGCAGACGCTCTTACCACTGCGCCACGCGGGCGGCAACTAAGAAAGAAATGGACCGACCAATAGCATCGCCAAAGAGCATTCCATCTTTGACCGAAGGGAACATTAATGATATGCCTTTGTGATAAAATAAGAAATTATAATTATTTTTTGCATGAATCAATGGTCTTCCGTAGAAGTGTTTGTACAATGAATTTTTTTTAACGCATTTGGATATTGAGCAACGTCTGTTTATTGTAAAATTAATTATAAAGGTATTTAATCAGCAATTTTCCTCTTCATGAATGGGTTTTTCACATGTTAGAGATGAATTATTTTTAGTAAATTGGCGTCTTAAGCAATGGAAAATATATTTCAACTTTTAAATAAAACTAACTTACCAAACGCGTTATCATCACAGAAGGCTTCTTGTGGATACTGGGGTTTGCACTTGCACTCACTCTTGGCCTCAGAATAAAGGAAAACAGAAATGAATAGCAAGCAACAGACGCTCAAGAGCTTCATTTTCGTCTTATTCGGTATGCTTTATTGTTCTAACAGTGGAATTGTATGTTTTACTTGGCTTGGTAAAATGTTCACTTTTATATATATTCCCAAACAAGATGGTGTTTGTTCACAAAAAATTGTAAATTTATTCATCATGTGATCTACAAACAAACAACAAGGAACGAGAGCTATTCTACAAAATACTTTGTAAGGGTTCCGACATATATGGTTTACCACACTGATAATTATTTTTGATTAAGTGCAAGGTTTCTGTTTTATTTTATTTAGAGTCACATGAATGCATCTAAGCACAAATGAATCGGGTTACGCATGTGGATAACTTAACCAATTGGGGTTTATTAACTGGCGTCCCTTTCTTTTTCTTTACAGGTACATTGTTATTCAATTTTTGTCAAGGAATTAAAATTTGGAGCTTTTGCAAAACATAATGATATTTAATTTTCAAATCTTCTGCAACTTAGAATTATTATTTTATTATAATCACTTTTTTTTTAAAGTTTTGCGTCATTTCTTTCTCTAACCCAATATCGTATTAAAAATTTAGAATTTTTTTTACTTTGACTTTCAACGCTTCCATCTTAAATATGTCATAAACAAGTTATATGTTTAAAAAAAAAGACCTCTCTCGGGACATTAACAGCATCATAAAGTTTATATTAGAGCAATTACATGCTCATATTTACGAGAAAGCAAATAAAATGTACAGTAAAGTGCAAAGTTTCGGAAATCTCTTGACTGGTTGTCTTAACGTCTCAGATTACATACGAAAAGGAAATTAATAAAAATAATGATTTGTTTATCTTAGGTCAACAAATTAATTAAGAAACACCTTTAGTGGTATGGTTAATTAAATTCATTTGCATGCACTTTAATATGAAATCTGTCCTTGGAAATTTTACTTGCTTAGTAATTAAAAAAACAGAGAAATATTAACTACCAATACTGATCGAAATTATACTCTTTTATTTCAATCTCTTATAAGGTATTGATGAATGTTGTAATGCATGGTTTCCAAAAGCTGTCATTCCATTATAAACTTTTGGGGCGCATTTATTCGTAACAAAATTCTAAATAACTGATATACACTAATATACTAATACACTACACAACACTTTAAATATTAACTTAAATCTTAAATTAGAAATACCAATATTCCTCTTCGTTTAAAATTATCTAATATTTATTTAAAGATATATTTGAAATGTACGTGGTATGAAAAGAATTATTCATATACACAGATACTGTGAAGGAGTGACACAAATATTGGGTTTTTCTCTTATTACTTTTTTTTTTATTATTTTATATTCAAATATAATTTTCTGTATCCCTATCATGCGTAATATATGTCAGATGATATATAACTTTATATATATATATATATATATATATATATATATATATATATATATATATATATATATATATATATATATATATATATATATATATATATATATATATATATATATATATATATATATATATATATATATATATATATATATATATATATATATATATATATATATATATATATATTTAAATAAACAAACACACTTTATTAATATTGCCTATTCCTTCAATGTTGAATCTCAAACAACCAGTGAGATGGGAATTATTCAATGATAAATTATCCTTTTTTAGACACTTGACTTCAATAATAAAAGATGTACGAATGTATTTTAAATATATCAAAAATTTTCCTTATAAATTTTTATAATACGTCATTTTGAAAAATAATAGTCCACATCCAAATAGAATTTATTTACTATTCCTAAGATAAATACTATATTTCTAAGTTTTCTATAATTCCTCGAGGTCAAGATATATATATATATCTGGATCTAATTAATGTTCAAACAACATCTTAATTTACTCTACAAGAAATATTGATAGCATTTAATGTGAAAGTTCAGGAGTTCTGTACAACTATATATCTAAAAAGTAGTGTTTATCAAATGAAAATTCTAAGAAACTCAAAGAAATTAAAAACACAAAATTAATGAAGTATTGTAGAACTAGCTATCATAATTTTCAATTTAATAATTTCATCAGAATATTCATTTGTACGAAGCAGAAGAAAATTAAACATTTATTTCTCTAAATCTATAACCAAAGTAAATACAGCTGTTAAATGTCGAAAGTACAGATATGCATGAGAAATGAAGAAAAAAGGGATTCTGTGACCATTATTCCGATCTCTTTTTTTTAAATTCCTCCTGCGTACTATGTAGTTGTAATTAAAATTGGAGAGCAGACTTACTAGCAGGACAAAAAATACATATGGCCAAATAAAACATGTACCAATATTTGTATAAAGATGTAACTGCTGGACTTAACTTTACATTTGAGAACGAAAGGGGGGGGGGGGGCAGGGAGTATAAATATCAGTCATTTCTGCAGGCACTTAGACATTTATACGTGAAAAGAAGAAATCACTTGCTCTGGCCTTCATTTCGACATTTAGATATATCGACGACGTATTGTTAATTAACAATGGTTATTTTCATTCTCATATCGATACGATATATCCCGATGAGCTTGAAATAAAAAAAAAATACCATAAAGTTTGACACATCTGTTTCATATTAAGATATTTTACTAGAAAAGGACATTAATGGTAATCCAACAGCCAAGCCTTATGACAAACGAGAATGACTTTAACTTTTCAATTGTCAACTTCTCTTACTTAGGCAGCAATATACCTTCATCACCTGCATACGGGTTTTATACCTGGTATATCTCAGTTGATTCGATAGGCAAGAGCATGCTCTACCTATGAACAAGTAAGTTATTGACAAACAAGTTGCTGAAACAAGACTATCAGGAGTCTCGTTTAAATTCATCATTTCGTAAGTTCTATGATCGAGACAATGATCTTTTCAGCAAATTTATCATATATTCAAATGCTGACTGACGCTTTTTATACTTATTGTTCGGCCATTATTTACACACTGACTTGTCGACGGATTTTTCCTTTATATCCTGATCATGACAAGAAGCACACTGCGCATTTGACCGCTCGGCAGGAGATGCTCAATCCTTCATGATACCTGATCTCACCTCTGATGTTTTGTGGTCCTTGTTTTTTTTTATTCTTATTTTGTATTGTTTGATGGACTTTTGGGCTTGAAAACAGTTTGTTATTTCCATATATTTCATTGAAAGAAATTCACTTTGTATGAGGTATAAAGAATGATTTCTTGTTTTAAAGGAACATTTTGCCAAATATTTATTTTATTACTCAAAGAAATCACAAAAAGAAGTTTTAAATTACAGTGTATTTACATCTTAAAGCAAATGATTTTGTTTAGCCTGGATTGTTTGATTGGTTGTATTTTGTTTAAAGTCCAAATCCCTCTCGAGAATTTTTGACTCCTATGTAGACACCACCACTTGCATATTTTGTCTTATGTTCGGCACTTAGGGCCACTGAGCCGTGAGGAATCTTTTTCGTGCCAGCACCTACTGCGACACAGGGCCTCGCTTTATACGGTCTCATTTATGACTGTTGATAGAATACCCGTGGATTAACTTTTATAGTTTTTATCAAATAGATAAAATCCAGCACATGGCAAAAAAAATCTATGTTATGCACTTTATCTGTATTATAAAAGTTATGACTACAACAGATGTTTAGAATCCGTCATTCTTTTTTAATACCACGTTATTTTGCATCATACATTGATTTAATATTTTGCAATATTTCATTTGAAATAGAGAGTTCCTGGCGTAAACGACTGGCTTTTATAATGGAATAATTAATGTCTTACAATATTTAATATACTTGAATATTACCAACGTTTTTAAAGTTACTTGTATTAACTGTATTTTCGCTAAATTGATATATTTTGCATTTAATTAATGAAATGTCATGAATGTCTTTATGTAAAATAAAAAGCTTGTTTGTTGAACATGTCCAATTGTTCTACAGAGTATTTCCGTAAAAGAAAATAAATGAAAATATCATCTATTTTATGCATATAAAATCAGATGACTTTATTTTACGGGAAAAGGTATTAATTTTTTGGTCGCGATCGGCCTGCGGCCTTTGGTATATATAAGTCGGAAAACTCGGGATCAACATTCTTTTCATCAACTTGCTGGATGCAGAGTAGGTTGAATATTTCTTTGTCAAGTTTTTTCATAATATTTGTAAGAAATTTTTTGCATCTGCCTTAAATATATTTAAATTTTGGTTAATGGATAATAAAATTTGTATGTTCTTAATACTTTTTTAATCCAACGTATATATTTTCTCTGGATTGTGCTGGAATTACAGCCCGATTAAATGTGACACGACAGCCATTTTGAATATATTGTTGCAAATTTTGCCCGTAGCAAGTTTATCAAAAAAATTGTATCTAGTGAATTACAATTAGTAATTTTTGTTTGTTATTTACTCTAACGAGCGGAAATGCCTCCCAAAAATAAGACTAAGCGGAATTGCAGACTGAGAGACAACGAGGGCAAAGCATCAAGGTCAAAGAGGTCAAGACAAGAGCGACCAGCGGTAGCGATAGATGTTGACGATAATCATACAGTTCAGGAACCAGGTCCTTCAGGAAGCATCGCCGCCCAAGAGAATGTAGTTGGTGCCAGAAAGTCAAACTCTACCCCACTGGCCCCAGCACCTGTGCCTGCTTTGGCCATTGAATCTCAATCAGGTACAAGCATTGGTTACGAGAATCAATATGTAGATAGCATTCATTCACTATTGGCTATCAATGTCGCTAACTCGTTGAAGTCTAAAATCATTAGTTCAGCATACATAGAGATTAGTTTGTTGCTTGATAACACTTCCCTGACAGAATCTTCAGAGAAAAAAATATTTTTTAATGAAAAAGGGGAGTTGGTTACAAGAGAGGTTGTTAAACCTAGCAATAAGATTCAAAATATCAGTAGATGGACGAATGCATTCTTAGTTTACTCTAGCATTTATGCTTCAGCCCACCCAGAAACTTATCAGGGTTTGCTGAAATATTTACATGACATAAGACTCGGGGCATCAAGATGTGGGGAGGGGGATTTGGGATGGAAGAAATATTACGAGCAGTTTCGACTTCGCCGCAGTATCGATCCCACCATAGATTGGTCTAAAGTAGACTATGAGTTATGGTTGATGTTTATGTCATCATCCCCACAATCTAAACTAACAATTAAACCAAACAGCCCAGCCTACAACAAGTGCTATAATTTCAACTTCAAGGGTCATTGTGACAGACATTCTTGCCAGTAAATGCACAAGTGCATTAAATGTTCTGGGAGTCATCCACAATATTTGTGCCTTTAATCTAATTATGTTGGGAAGTCCACAAGTTACCCAAGGGGACCACTGCAAGGGCAACCCCAAGTTAGACCCCTTATGTCACACCCAACCCAAACCCCAAGACCACAAAGGTATATGGGCCGTAGGAA
This sequence comes from Saccostrea cuccullata, assembly GCF_032062105.1. Lineage (NCBI taxonomy): Eukaryota > Metazoa > Mollusca > Bivalvia > Ostreida > Ostreidae > Saccostrea > Saccostrea cuccullata. The sequence goes on from NW_026936961.1 coordinate 65,080, forward strand.
ATTCCCCTATTAATGTTGAAAAGTTAAATGAATATTTGCAGCCATATCCAGACAAATATGCTGCTAATTATATAAAAAATGGGTTTTCAAAGGGTTTTGAAATAAATTATACAGGCCCAAGGTGTCATGTCTTTTCAAAAAATCTTAAGTCTGCAAGTGAACACCAAGATGAGATGATGGAAAAGATAAGTAAGGAAATAAAGCTTGGCCGAATCATGGGTCCTTTTGATCAACTTCCAATTTCTAACCTCCATATTTCACCAGTTCGCATTGTCCCTAAATCTGATGGAGGGTGGCAAATGATTACCCATTTATCCTATCCTAGCTCCTAGGGGATCAACGACTTTATAGACCCAGATTTATGTACAGTGCAGTATGCATCTTTTGATGGTGTAGTCAATATGATTGCAAATTTGGGAAGGGGCGCATTGATAGGTAAGAAGGATATTAAAAGTGCTTTTCGTTTCGTTCCGATCAATCCAGGGGATTTTGACTTGTTAGGTTTCTCTGTAGATGGATTATATTACATAGATAAATGCCTTCCCATGGGTTGTTCCATTAGTTGCAGAATTTGGGAAACAGTTGCAACTTTCCTACACTGGCTTGCTCAGTTCAAGTCTGGATTGAATACATTAGATCATTATTTAGACGATTTCCTTTTCGCAGGTAGGTCTGGGAGTGATTAATGGGAAATTCTAATGTCTACTTTTAGTAACTTAGCTGGGGATTTAGGGGTACCTCTAGCCCATGAGAAAACTTCTGGTCCAACGGCAAAATTAATATTTCTAGGTTTCGAAATTGATACACTAGAGATGACAATTAAGACCCCAGAAGCTAAGTTAGAAATCCTGAAGAGTCTGATTGAAAATTTTTTAGATAGGGAAAAAGTTACACTGCAAGAAATGCAGTCTTTAGTAGGAATGCTCAATTTTTTCTCAAAGGCAATCAGATCTAGTAGAGCTTTTATTCGAAGAATGTATGATGCATTTAGTGGAGTTTTCAAGCCACATCATCATATAAGATTATCAGTAGGAATTAAAAGTGACCTTAGAATGTGGCTGGTGTTCTTGAACCATTTCAATGGGGTTGCATATTTTTCTAATACTGTATGGGAAGATTCTAGCATTTTACAGTTATTTACAGATAGTGCAGGTTCAGGTCATTTAGGTTGTGGGGGTTACTTTAGTGAAAGTCGGTTTTTTCTCCAATGGCCAAAACATTGGAACAACCAAGAAATTTTGAGAGACATGACTTTTCTTGAGCTTATACCAGTAGTTTTAGCAATAGAGATATGGGGACCCAGGTTGTTACATAAAAAAGTTCAGTTTCATGTTGATAACCTCTCATTAGTTAGTGTCATCAATGCCCAATCTTCCAAGTCCAAAAGAGTGATGGAATTGGTAAGACATTTGGTTCTTAGACTGATGATCAATAATGTTATATTTAGGGCAAATCACATTAGTAGCTTGGATTACAAAATTGCAGATTCTATTTCTCGCAAACAGTGGTTCCGCTTCAAGAGGTTAGCACCAGAGGCAAGCACCAGACCAGACCCTCTTCCAGTAGAATTAGTCAACATGATTTACAGATTATAATGAATAAATTGCTAGATGCTTCAATCTCTGAAAACACTAAGACAGCATACGAAACAGGACAAAATTCATTTCATAATTTCCGGAAAGAATTTGGGTACGAAATTTCATGGCCCCCACCTCTTAGAGATGTTGTTCACTTTGTTGCTTATCTGTCACTTAAGAAGTGTTCCTATGCTACGGCAAAATTTTATCTATCTTCTATTAGTTTTCAATGCAAAATTCACAATTGGGTTGATGAGACAAAGAACTTTCTGGTTGTAAAGGTTCTTGAGGGTATGAGAAGAACTGGTAGGTCTGCAGATGCAAGGCTACCTATAACCTTGCAGTTGCTTACTAAAGTTGTTAGGGTTTTATCGAGCATTTGTAGCAATAGTTATGAAACAAAATTGTTCAGAGCTGCTTATATATCAGCCATCTTTGGTTTTCTCAGAATAGGGGAATTCACATTGTCTACTGGTAATAGTGTTCATACAATTTTACAAGTGACTGATGTTCAGTTTGAAACTAATTACTCCAAGGTTTTTGTACACATAAGAATGTCAAAATGTGATCCGGATAGAAAGGGGGTTTCTTTAGCCATTGATAAAAGTGAGGGAATCCTGTGTCCAGTAGCAAGTTTGATAGATTTTCTTGCAGTAAGACCAAAGATTAAAGGGCCATTATTTATCCACTGTGGAAAAAATCCCCTTACCAGATATCAGTTCTCTACGGTTTTGAAAAAATCACTTCAGGTTTTTGGGGTTCAGGGACATTATAGGGCCCATTCATTTTGTATCGGGGCAGCCACTGCAGCATTTGAAGCGGGGTGTTCACAAGATGTCACAATGGAAGCAGGGCGTTGGAAGTCTAGGGCATACAAATCATACATAAGATGTCCTATTGGGCAAATAAGTTGTAATTTTGTAAATATATTAAGAATTATTCAAATTATTGCATACATTTGTAGAGGTCCCTGAAGTTAAAGTCTGGCGTGTGGGCTCCTCTATTATTAAGAATGCAATGATGGCATCAGTATGCAGACCGGGGGGAACAAATCTTGGATTGGATAGATTGAAAATAAATATCTGGTGGCAGGGATATTCAGGTTTAAATTTTTTGGGACTTTAAAGAAAGCTCTTTTTTCTGACAGAATATGAGGAATCCCCAGACTTTTTGGTTATTCACTGTGGGGCAAACGATTTAGGATCAATTAATCTGTATACTCTCATTGAGAAAATTAAATCCCATCTAAAGATTATTAAGACTCGCTTTCCACATTCTACACTTGTTTGGTCACAGATGCTGCCACGAAATAAATGGAGGTACTCGGGGGACAATAAAGCAATGGAGCGATCCCGTCTTAAGGCCAATAGGGTAGCTGCTTCATTAGTGTTAGAGTTGGGGGGTTGTTACATAAAGTACCCTGATTTATTGAAAAACATATCACAATTTCTGTTGCCAGATGGAGTACACCTCAATGACCTAGGAAATAAACTCTTTCTAAATAATATCCAAGGGGGGTTAGAATTTTTCCTGTCAAAGCAAGGCAATGTGTATCCTTAAACAAAACATAAAGAACATTGGTCCGTGGGGGCTTTTTAGCTTACCTGAGCCGAAGGCTCAAGTGAGCTTTTCTGATCACATTTTGTCCGTCGTCCGTCCGTCTGTCTGTCTGTCCGTCCGTCTGTCCGTCTGTAAACTTTTCACATTTTCGACTTCTTCTCAAGAACCACTGGGCCAATTTTGACCAAACTTGGTACAAAGCATCCTTGGGTGTAGGGGAATTGAAATTGTTAAAATGAAGGGACATATCCCCTCGCAAGGGGAGATAATCAAGAAAAGACAAAAATAGGGTGGGGTCATTAAAAAATCTTCTTCTCAAGAACCACTGGGCCAGAAAAGCTGAAACTTATGTGAAAGCATCCTAGGGTAGTGTAGATATTAAATTGTTCAAATCATGACCCCGGGGGAAGGGCGGGGCCACAATGGGAAATCAAAGTTTTACATAGAAATATATAGGAAAAATCTTTGAAAATCTTCTTCTCAAGAACTACTGGGCCAGAAAAGCTGAAACTTATGTGAAATCATCCTAGGGTAGTGTAGATATTAAATTGTTCAAATCATGACCCCCGGGGGAAGGGCGGGGCCACAATGGGGAATCAAAGTTTTACATAGAAATATATAGGAAAAATCTTTGAAAATCTTCTTCTCAAGAACTACTGGGCCAGAAACGCTGAAACTTATGTGAAAGCATCCTAGGGTAGTGTAGATATTAAATTGTTCAAATCATGACCCCCGGGGGAAGGGCGGGGCCACAATGGGGAATCAAAGTTTTACATAGAAATATATAGGAAAAATCTTTGAAAATCTTCTTCTCAAGAACTACTGGGCCAGAAAAGCTGAAACTTATGTGGAAGCATCCTGGGATAGTGTAGATTCTAAATTTTAAAAATCATGACCCCCGGGGGAAGGGTGGGGCCACAATGGGGAATCAAAGTTTTACATAGAAATATATAGGAAAAATCTTTGAAAATCTTCTTCTCAAGAATCACTGGGCCAGAAAATTTGAAACTTATGTGGAAGCATTCTTGGGTAGTGTAGATTCTTAATTGTTCAAATCATGACTCCCGGGGAAAGAGCGAGGCCACAATGGGGAATCAAAGTTTTACATAGAAATATATAGGAAAAATCTTTGAAAATCTTCTTCTCAAGAACCACTGGGCCAGAAAAGCTGAAACTTAGGTGGAAGCATCCTGGTATAGTGTAGATTCTAATTGAAATCATGACCCCCGGGGGAAGGGTGGGGCCACAATTGGTAATCAAAGTTTTACATAGAAATATATTGGAAAAATCTTTGAAAATCTTCTTCTCAAGAACCACCGGGCCAGAAAAGTTGAAACTTATGTGGAAGCATTCTTGGGTAATGTAGATTTTAGATTGCTCAAATCATGACCCCCAGGGGAAGGGTGGAGCCACAATGGGGGGATCAAAGTTTTACATAAAAATATATAGGAAAAATCTTTGAAAATCTTCTTCTCAAGAACCACTGGGCCAGAAAAGCTGAAACTTATTTGCACATGGAAGGATCCTGGGGTAGTTGATTTCAAAATGTCTTAATTATGATCAGTGGGGTAGGGTGGGGATACATAATGTATTACAAGGGGGAAATCTGGTAAAGAACAGAATGGTCAAAGCTTCTCAGGTGAGCGATGTGGCCCATGGGCCTCTTGTTTGTCAGTTGCTTGGGTGCTCCCCCATGTGTGGGATGATTGCGAACTCTCCTTCGGTTGTTCGCTGTCATGTGGCGTTTGCGCACACCAAAGCAACTGAGGCCTACATAAACTTTGTATTGTTGTGAAGTTTTCACCATTGAACTGTGAAGGGGGTTGAAATGTTGAACCATTTTATATGTAAAATATTTGCTGATATGTTGATATAATTTGTTTTGTGCTTGAATTGTGCATATAACTAATTACACTTAAATAAGTAACCTTAAATAAGTAACCACCCGCGGTTTACCCGGGGTGGTCATTTTTGCACATATGACTTGTTAGTGTTGATGAATTTTATTGAATTTGTGTGGGTTTGCCCAAAAGTTGTGTGTATTAATTGGCATCCCACAAATTACTATGCCACGGCCAATGTTCGCCAAAATAAAGGTTAAAACAAACATTTTGTTGTCATTTCCCTGTATAAATAATCAACCTTAAAACTCAGTTAAATCAATAATACAAACAGACATCAGAGGTTGGTTAGGTGCCATGGAGGAGTAAGTATCCTAAATCGACTGGTAACATCCGCCGAGTGTTCCTCTCATATCACGATGCCAGGAAAAAATCCACAGACAATGCGGTGTGAAATGAATTGCTTAACAATTAGTATTGATTAGTCATTACTCTCTTTTTTTACAATATTTCCCGAATATACCCAAGAAATTTTCCAGTTAATCCTCAGAAAGTTACTTTAGTATTTGCTATAAAAAATTAATTTTGTGTAACTTTAATGTTTTTTTTATAAAACATTTTAATCAGCAAGTAAGATCAAAAACCAGTATATTAATGTTTTAATCAATTTATTCGGTTTTTATTAAGTCAGATAAACACAGAAGGCGTACATATAAATAAAAACCTGACATGGTTATATTGATTATGCAGGCACATGTACTTTTATTTTACATACTGTTGTGGTACATCACATGATGGAGATGCCCACATACACTTGGAGTTGACCCTTCCACATGAATTATTATCATAGTAGCAACTAGGATTTGTTCTGATGACGCACTCGTTTCCTTTGACAGCTGGGCAATCTATCACATCCGATGTGCAATCAAAAATCTATAAATGGACATACCCTTTATTTAAGAGATATATTTTTTCTGATATATTTTCTTGTTGTGTACTATTCCAATAAATTAAAGAGAGAATACTTAATTAAATTCTATTGAATAATCTTTTTTGAATCAATAATTCAATAATTTGATTTAAATATGTAATTCATCCTTTTCCTTCATAAATGCATAAGAGCATAATGCACGCTATACCTTGCATGTACAACTGTTTTGATAAATGCCAAAGTTCAGGGCTCTTCTTTGGTATTCTGTAAGTAAAGACGTTTCTGTATTCCAGGCGCATAAATTTGTTTCCCAGTTTCCCTGATGGTTGAAACCTGAAAATGTTAATGTTATGTCATAATGTAGAAAGAAAAAAGAGAATATGTTTTAGTCACCAGATATGTTAGTTGTACCATGTATGTCACTATACAAAATCCAAACATATACATCTGATGTTGTTCTTGTATTTCTGAAACTTCTTATATTCTAAACTATACAAATCCTATGTTATATATTGAGAGACGTCGCAGACTCGCAGTAAATCAATTTTATGAAAATTCAAATGTACTTCTCCTTTTTAATATACAAAGTATAATACAAAATGATGGAAAACATTTTGAATGCATAGATCAACACAAAAAATATAATTCTAGAATAAATAACAGGTATGCTTATTTAGCAAATTACCTGATAGGATGTATTCTTTGTTTATTTTGAAGTATGAACCACAAGCAGCAGATGATGAGCTGGTTTTTATAGTTCGCATTGTCGTCTGCTGTCCGTACCGTCTGCTGTCACTCTGTCAAAAATGAGTAAAGTGCAAAACAGAGCCTCATGAAATAAACATCTGCTTAATGATAAATCACGCTAAACAAAGTCATTTTATATTATAGACGAAGACATTTTATGTGAAATTTTTGATTTTTTTTTTGTTTGTTTGTTTGTTTTCAAATGTCAGTCTCGGGAATATTCACTTATATGAAAACGCCGCTCATTGTCGGTAGTAAGCTGGAAATTTTTACCTATACTCGACACTCAGAGCCATGGAGCAGTGAGGGATCTTTTTCGTGCCAGCATCTACTGAGACACGGGCCTCGGTCCATACCCTTTCAGCTGATGAACCTCATCGTCCCAGAGTGGGATTCAAACCAGATTTTTCGAACTGTGTTAGTTTGTGATTTTAACGTCCCTTTCGAGAATTTTTCATTCATATATTGAGACATCATCACTTGTTGGTGGATGGCGAACTTAGGATTCTTCTTCGTGCCAGCCCGGCTACAAAAGGGGACATCGGATTATACGGTGCCAACATAAGGACCGCGTTCTGTTTCCTGCAGTGCGATTCGAACCCACGACGAATGAGTCAACTTCTTACCCCACGAATCTAAAGAAAAACCCTGCGCTACGCGCTCGGATTGTGAACATTTGAATGGTGTAAAAAAGGTTTCTGAAAAGCGTATCTGATGGGGAAAAAAGTTCAAATATCTATGAATAAACGTTACCTTGAAATCCTGAATAATTTGAACAGTGTAAACAATATCCAATCCATTGTTCACGGTTTTTTGTCTAATTACTCTTGCCTGGACAACTTGAAGAAGAAATGGAAATGTTGCATTTTTTTTAAAATTATATTTAAGATGCATTTTGCTATGTGAGTATATTACTGGACTTATTACATATTTGTATTAAAGAAAAATCGTCTTAAAGAAATAAAAAGAAAAAAAACCAAAGTAATTATTTTGGTTCTTCATAGGTTTGTAGGTTCGTTAAAATTTTCAAAAACATTTCTGAAATCATTTTGTGTAAATAAAAAAGAAAAACATACAAAATGTTAGATGGATGAAAAATACAATAATTCATATTTAACTTTAAACACAACTTACCAAATTGTGATTTACAAAAATGCTCTTGTGGATGCTGAGGAAGGCATGTGCATGCGTTTGATTCAGCAATGAAAGCAACGAATATTACATAAATAATCAAAGTTCTCATTGTAGGTTTAGTGAAATAATGAAAAGGTAAAAATAACCGTCGTATTTTACATTTATAATGCTCTTCAAACCGGATTTATCGAGATTTTTTTTCATTCTTATTGACATTTACTAACAAGCTGTTGAACATATGTACTCTGACGTAAGAAGGTGCAAAATACACGATCCAAAAGTGCAAACCGTGCAGAAAGTATTGTGCACAACGGTAAACATTATAAATCATCATTCAAAACTATATTGCATGTCGTTTAACAACTAATTTCGCAAAGTGTCTGTTGTATAGTTTTCGACGCATTTTATTCCACAAAATCAACACTTATTTAGGTATTTCCAAACATCTACCAATTGTAGGGAATGTATTAAATGAAAATAATTTAAAAAGTTTCCCGATAATTTAAAATTTCGATGTTTTTTTTTTTATATTAACAATAATTTATACAAATATATAAAACTTGAAGGGAAAACATTTACCCGGCAAAAAGTTTTGCCAACCTTCCTGTTTTTTTTTTTCTTAAGTTGGAAAAAAGAAATCGAGGACAAAAATTATTTTATAGTTATAAGAAAAATAACTTGATTTTCTCTTAAAATTTCTGTATATGTATCTAAAAGATATTGAAATAGTTCAAAGTAATTGTCTTAGTAAATCTTGTGACTGATAAATAATTAATGATAGAGATTTAAAAAACAAATCTTGACTAAAGGGGCCCTTTTAGAAAAGGAAATATTTTTTCTTGAAATTTTACAAAAGAATATATGTGAAAAAAATGATTGAAAAATATAATTTTAGAAACAAAACGAGATAATATATAGATTTAGATTAGTTAGAAATTTACTGCCAAGGGCAAAAATTGGACCAAAAAAGCTTTCAATGTAAAGCATGTACGGAGTTATTTTAGAATACTGGGTACATCTGAAACATTAACAGTTACAGCAATGAAAAGGGTTTAGATAACGAACGGTAATCGATTTAAAAAAATCAACATACAATAAAAATCTGTTAACAGGATATGAACAGAGAGCCTCATAAATACCAGGCCCCAGGATCATGAAAAAGACTCAGAATTTGTCTTTAATCAGTAAATGTTTCATATAAAAAATAGAAATCGCGAGATATTTCATTATATAATCTAATTATAATGACTAAAGCTTGGTGTGAAAATGGAAAATAATCTTCACAATTAAGACTCTCTGATCCTTTTTGTCCTACATTGAAAACTGTGGATAGAATTAACTGTGAATGGAATTTAATAGAGTGGGATAACCTGAACATAAACATGAAAACAACACATAACAAAACTGCTTATTTTATATGATTTTTTTTAACAATAAAATGAATTCTTTATCTATTTGTCAATTATATCATTTACAACTACGTGTGTTGCATAGGAATATGCATTATCCACGTAAGCATGCGCTGAAGTTTATATATTTTTCTACATTGCATGCGATGATCTTTCCCATATGCAAAGATACAAACAAAAATTAATGTTTGTGTTAAGTATCTTATAAGGTAGGTACATGTGAAAAGAAAATATATTGCATTTTTGATCTGTTTTTAAGCATAAATGTACTAACAAATGGGAAAACAAGACATAAAGAAATAAATGCTCAGTAGTTGTTAATAATTTTGACCACTTTAGGTCGATAATGTCCACAAAAATTACGAAAAATTCAATGAAAGGTATGGCTAAGTATGCATGAAGTAACTTAAGAAAAAGTTAACAAAGCAAATATTTTGTTTTTCTTTATTATCATAGTTACTGTACGAGAACTGAGTGTTCTTTAATTACAGAAAATTATCATTGACGACATTTCTCCACGTTCATTTTTTTTCCTTATTTCTAATACCGTCTGTTTTCGGAGCATACATTTAAAATCCAGTTGCACCTAGAACCGACTCTTCCACAAGTGTCATTCTCGTACAGACAACCTGCATTGCTCTCAGATCTAATGAAACATTCATTTTCTGGCACGACTGATGGACAGTCTAATCCAGGAAATGTACAATCAGTAACCTGTTAAACATACAAAATAGATAATTTATGGTTTTTTTGTTAAATTAAAACAATGAAGCAAACATATAAGACTTAGAATTGACTATATTTTGAGAGTTATAAAGTGTAATGTGTATACTTTAAGGACTGACATACTGTGCAGTCACAATTATTGCTGTAAATTCCTTGATATAACGCTGCCCTTTCGAACGGAGAGAGATATTGCACTTGTGGAGAAAAATTGCATGAAGTTGTAAACCACGAACCGCTGTTTAAAACATTTCCTAGAAGAAATTCAACAATGCAGAAATTAATGCAATTAAAGAGTCAATACATGACTTTTGTAGAAAGTTTTTAATTAAAAAACACATCAGGAATTTTTCATGACAGTAGATCTAAAAGATTGATTTCAACATTTTTTCGTCAATTTAACATTTAAATTTTAAAAATGTGTTTACGTATTTCCGATGATGGATATATTTTTTTTAATTGGAAGCTTAACATTCTTAAGTATTAATTGGTATAAGCGATCTAAAGATATTTATTCATGTGTATCCTGGATGTTCCAGATATGACGATATTCCCTGCGAACAAGACAAACCTGTGATAATGTAGTCTCGATTCAGTTCAAAAAATGCTCCACAACTTGCAGCCGATCCTCTTGTATAGATATATTGTGTTCTAGGAACTGGTTGAGAATTCTGAAAATGAAATTTATTATTGCAATTGTAATTGCAAATCTGTTTCGAAGGCTGATTACTTCTTCTTATTTTTTAAAGACTTTTCTGAAGTGTAAAAACATTTCAGAATAGAGTTTTCCTTTTGAACCGTCCTTGTTTTGTACTAAACATATATGTCCGGTCGGCCAAAGATGCTCACTCCTCCAAATT
>NW_026936962.1:0-7687 GCF_032062105.1 Saccostrea cuccullata
ACCACTGCATTGTTACGTTTTCGACATTAGTCATTGTGACGTAGGCAACCCAGGTTATACAATTTCGATTAATTTTTGATCCAATCAAATGACGCGTTACAAGTAAAATCAAAGTTATGCATGTCATGTAAACATTTCTTAACAATAAAATACGTATCCGATATATATATAATTGCTGTTGTAAGATTTGGAAATTTATTTCCAAATAAAGGTCTGTATCTCCCTTAGCTCTGATACTTCAATGTAGTTGGCTTCAATCTTTGGCACCCCTTTTCCCACCTCTGTTATTTTTTTTTATTTTTCAGATTTTCGTCCTTTCGGCACAAACATCAATGAAGAGACATAGTTTGTTGAAATGCCCATTTATTGCATCAAATATAAGTGCATGATACTCTGCCAACAACACTACTGGCTTTTAAAACCCCTGTCCGTATGAAAATCCACTGTCCTTCTCTGTATCCTACAGCATTTTCACAGTAATCTACGGTATATCTACAGTATGCTACGGTATGCTAGCTCTGTATATACAGTAAATCTCTGTATGCCTCTGTATGTTTCCCCAGCATGCCACAGTTACATACAGTAGGCCCCGATACGCCTACAGTATGCCACTGTATGGCTACTGTTTCCTACAGACAACTACGGTAAACCCCAGTATATGCCCCAGTACGCCCCTGTATATGTTCATTGAAGCAAAAAGAAGAAGTTTATAAACTCCCAGAGCACTGTACGGTTACCTAAGATGTGGGATTATCAATTTAGTACGCAGAGTTACTTACCTAAGAAATTTTTGAACATTATTTTAAGCACATAGCAGTATTTTTTTAATTTGTTAAGAGACTTATTGTGTTCTTTTATAACTCTGAAATAACTATTAAAAATTAATTAATCATTGCTTCAAAGAATATTTATCTATCAATTTTTAGAATTAATTATTTAATTATTCTTTGGTTTGATTTATTAGTTAATTAATTAATTAATTTATTTTGCAACACTTATTTAATCCTTAAAATACTTTGAGTGACTTTGTAACTTTTGTAAAAAAAAAAAAAAAAAACACAGCCGCGGTAATTCTTGTTTTATTTTTAACTTATTGATGTTCTTTTAGAAAACATTTAATCTAATTAATTGCATGTAATCAATCATTGCATAAAAACTTTTTTCTTATTTCTAAATTGAATATACAAACAAAATTATTAATTTATACCCGAAAGTTGGATTTATTTTGCTAATTTTATGTAAACAATTTTGCGCTAAAATGTGTTTCAAAGTCTTTTTGAAGCATATTTAAACTACTTTTAATTATTTTATTTCCGTGTTGGATATCAAAATAATCGTCTCATTATGCACAATCTTAACCCGTCAATAGTTTTTTTGATACTTTTATTTTGTTTTGATTGAAAAAATTCGGTTCTCTCACAAAGAGAAAATGTTATTTCAAACAGCCTGAGATAGGACACGGTCGCTCTCTGTCACAAAATAAACAAGGTATAGTGGTCAGTGAAAAAGACAATAGGTGTCATTACTGTGTACCCAGAGTCACTTGTAAACAATCAATGGCTTTGAAGTTATTTCATAATCGTGTTAGGGTTTTGAAAATCGATTTTTTTTTCAATCCAAACAAAGTAAAATTATGAAATTCCAATTGACAAATAAAAATTGTGCATAATATGACGATTATTTTGATATCCATCATGGACGTGAAATAACTGAAATTTGTTTTAATATGCTTAAAAAATACTTTGTAACATAGTTTAGGATAAAAATATTTATACAAAAAACCCTAAAAATCTCATTTTCGGGGATATAAATAATTGATTATTTTGTTGTTTTGTCAATTTAAAAAATATAATTAAAAAGTTTGACATTTTTATGGTGATAAATTAATTATTTATTTTATTTATTTACCATTTATTATTTATTCTTCTAACACCAGTTTAATCCATAAAATAATTGGAATGGCTTTTTTGTTCCTTTTGGAGAAAAAAATTACACAAACACCTACACAACAAAAGTAATGCTGCATTTTAAAAAAAAGTTTTTTCCGATATCCATCATGGACGTGATTTAATAACAAGTTTGCTTAAATCTCAAATTTTAATATGCTTAAAAAATACAATTTGTAACTTTTTTGATACGTTCTCGCACAAAGAGAAAATGATTTCAAAAAATATTTATACAGAAAAGACAATAGGTGTCTACTGTGTTCCTGAGTCACTTGTAAAAAAATGGCTTATTCATAATCGTGTTAGGGTTTTGGATTTTTTTTTCAATAAATAAAAATTGATTAAAAATTTTGTTGTTTTGTCTGAAATTTGTTTTAATATTTAAAAAATATAATTAAAAAGTTTGATATTTTTTATGGTTTTGTCAATTTAAATTAATTATTCATTTTTCATGGTGATAAATTAATTTTATTTTTTATTTACCATTCATTATTTATTTTTCTAACACCAGTTTAATCCATAAAATAATTGGAATGGCTTTTTTGTTCCTTTTGGAGAAAAAAAAATTACACAAACAAACACCTACAAAACAAGAGTAATGCTGCATTTTAGAAAATTTAAGTTTTTAAAATCAATTCAATAATTGATTTTTAAATGGTTAGTGAATAAATAAATAAAACTGATTTAAAGCACGTATTTTATCATTGTAAAAAGAACAATATATTTATTTATTTTTAAAATTGACGATACAAACAAATTAATTAATTATAATACTGAAAGTTGGATTTATTTGGCTTATTTAATATAAACAAGTTTCCGCTAAAATGTCTCTCAAAATCTTTTTGAAGCATATTTATACTACTTTTAATTATTTTACTTCCGTGTTGGATATCAAAATAATCGTCTCATTATGCACAATCTTAACCCGTCAATAGCTTTTTGATACTTTTATTTTGTTTTGTTTTGTTTGACAAAAAACGGTTTTCTCACAAAGAGAAAATGTTAATTCAAACAGCCGCAGAGTGGACACGGTCGCTCTCTGCCACAAAATAAACAAGGTTTAGTGGTCAGTGAAAAAGACAATTGGTGTCATTACTGTGTACCCCATGTCACTTGTAAACAATCAATGGCTTTGAAGTTCTTTCATAATCATGTTACGGTTTTGAAAACCGATTTTTTTTTTCAATCAAAACAAAGTAAAAATATGAAATTGCAACTGACAAATTAAAATTGTGCATAATCTGACGATTATTTTGATATCCATCATGGATGTAAAGTTATTGATATTTGTTTTAATATGCTTAAAAAATACTTTGTACATGTAGCATATTTTAGGAGAAATAATTTTCATATAAAAATAAAACTTAAAAAATCAATTGGGGGGTTGGGGGTGTATATTTCATCACTTTGTTGTCTTGTCAATTACAAAAATAAATAAATTATTTTTTTTATTTATTTTGTTTATTTATGTATTTGTAGATAAATTGATAAACAGATTAAATAAATAAGATAAATAATTAGTTCATTTATTAATTCTGTATTTTTAAAGTCATTTATTCTATTTAATTTTCACTTACTACTTCACCTTATTTATTTTGTGCCGTGTCTACTATGCAGCTCTGCATTTGTCAAGAAATAGATTGATTTGTTTTTAAAATGATTAATTTCATGCTGTTAATTAATTATATTTACTTTTTCAAAGAAACTATATCAATTTTAAAAGCTACAATTTTCCAAAATGCAGCATTACCCCGGTCGAGTTTTTTTCTTCAAAAGTTACAAAGTCACTCCAGGTATTTTATGGATTAAATAGGTGTTTGCAAAATAAATAAATTAATTAATTAACTAATAAATCAAACCAAAGAATAATTTAATAATTAATTTTAAAAATAGATAGATAAGTATTTTTTGAAGTAACGATTTATTATTTCTTAATAGTTATTTCAGAGTTATAAAAGAACACAATAAGTCTCTTAACAAATTTAAAAAAATACTGCTATGTGTTTAAAATAATGTTCGAAAATTTCTTAGGTAAGTAACTCTGTGTACTAAATTGATAATCCCACATCTTAGGTAACGGTACGGTTTATTCCCACTTAGCCAAAATTCTGAATTTCTTATTCCCATCTAGCCAAAATTGGGATTTTCACACCTGAGTGGTCACCTGTGTATAGTCTGTTTTAGGCTTATTACCTGTAATATTTACCTGTGGTGTAATGGTTCATTTATCAAATAAGTATCATGAATATTTGTTTTAGATATAAGACTAATTAATAAAGTTCTACTTTGTATCAATTAAATTTTTAAAAAGAACATAAAATAATATTTGTATTTTAAAGCACAAGTTATGGCAATAGCTATGAAAAGAGAATGGAGAATGTTAAGTATGATTTATTTAAATGAATTAGATCTAATTAAAAAATGATTTAATTGTTTTTCAACATTGATTTAATTTTTTTTACTAATAACTAAAAAATAAAGAGATCGATAGAAAAATTGAAAAGAATAGGAATTGAGTTAAATTTATTGTGCAGAAATATTAATGCTAATTATTAGAACTTGTGTACATACATGATTGAAATTGAGATAAGTGCTTTTGTGCATAGGTGTTTAAAATTAATTTGTTATACGCATAATTACAATGCACATGCACTTGTTTCGGAATAAAATTTTATCACATAGTATGTTATTACTATAGTATGGTTAATTTTTTTTAGTGTTTGTGGTACAATGCCATAGAAGTTTTTTTCTGATAAATTTGTTATCCAATAAATATTGACAAAAAAAAAAATCAAAACATAAAACACAACTCAGATAATCCTCTATTGTTGTAATATTGAATTTGTTTAAATGATCATGATATATTTGATTAATTCAGTATACTAGAAAATGTGTCCGAACTGATATTTAATTCATAATGTACAAAAAATCTTTTAGAAGTAGAATCTTTATAAAAATGTCCATATTCCTTTGTAATTGCTTGTTTATAAGGATTAGAAATCCAGCATTTTATGCATGAAAGAAAAAAAAACCTTAGTATCAGATGCAAATTTAAAATGAACACTATTTGCAATAACATTAATTTTATAATACAATCATCCTATTAAATTCAATTTTTTTTTTAATTTGATTTTTTTTAATTACATGAATCAGAATTTTACTCAGTTTCATTTAAACACATGATTTATGGTACAGATTCCAGATTTCAAAAGCATTACCAGTACCTTACTTTTGCATGACTGTATTAATTTTTTTTCACCAGTACTGTGATACAGAGTGTAATAGAACTGGCACTAAAACATTTCAAATAAGTTAATATATCAAATCTCATGAATTAAAAATGAGTAGATATAAAATAAAAAAAATACAAATTAAATCAATGCAAATAAAATAAAAAAAATTATTATAATACTTAGTAACTATCAATTTGAATTAATTAAAATATGAATTTATTAATAAATATTGATTTCAATACAATTCATTAAATTGTCAGACTTTTTTCTAGTGTTCATCTAAAACAGACTATAGGTCACCTGTAATTAATTTCTTTTGTTCTCTCCCTCCCCTTACCTGTACACCATTCCCACTTAGCCAAAACCAGTCTACCTGTACTTTTTTCAGAATTTTGGCTAAGTGGGAAGACACCATGCTACAGTGCTCTGGGAGTGTGTAAACTTCTTCTTTTTGCTTCAATGAACATATACAGGGGCGTACTGGGACATATACTGGGGTTTACCGTAGTTGTCGTAGGAAACAGTAGCCATACAGTGGCATACTGTAGGCGTATCGGGGCCTACTGTATGTAACTGTGGCATGCTGGGGATACATACAGTGGCATACAGAGATTTACTGTACATACAGAGCTAGCATACCGTAGCATACTGTAGATATACCGTAGATTACTGTAAAAATGCTGTAGGATACAGAGAAAGACAGTGGATTTTCATACGGACAGGGGTTTTAAAAGCCAGTAGTGCAAGGCCAATAAACCTCATTTAAAATAAAATCAAATTTCAAACAACTGCTCCCTGCAATGAGATCGTTTTGTTTTTCCATGACGCATGAAAGTATTTAAGTACATGCAAACTTGGGACTTGATAATCACGACCTAAAATGGTTACATCCACGTGTCATATAAAAATGCATAACTTACATTATAGAAATGATGAATAGGCGTGCTTAAATATAATTATTTAGTTTGGAGAATACAAAACAGATTATACAGAGGTTCATATAAATGTAAGAAAAAGTCTGAAAAGAAATATATGAGAGAGAGAGAGAGAGAGAGAGAGAGAGAGAGAGAGAGAGAGAGAGAGAAAACCTCCATAATGAAATGAATTAGTTTTGATTTACTCTCTTAATTTTAGAGACTTTTTCCATGTTAATTTTACACATTTCACGAGACAAAAAATATTATTCATTTCAAAATATGACTGGTAATATTTTGAACTTATAAAATTATAGGAATAAAATTAACATTGTTAAATGTAATTTTGATAGAGTCATTTAATTTGGAATTACACAGACAAAAACTGGGTTGATATTATAGACATTATTATATGACCATTGCATGCGCCTTCTCTACCCTTATAATACTATATATATTTATACAGGAATTCGTTTGAATGATCTACGTATCATTCCGTATTTTATCAATCCCCTTTCTTTTGGCAAGAAAGCAAAATCTTCAAGCCTACAAGAAAAAATCCCACCTTCTTATTATCTTCTATTATGTTCTATTAAAGAAAATATCTTTATGAAATCTTTTTTATTGCTATTAATCTATTTGTTTTTTTTAAGTGCCCGACACAATAAATCAATTTTATTGGAAAACGGTTTTCCATGGATGTTTGATTTAGAGCACAAGACACCAATCGCTCACGGGAGAAAGAGGAGGTTGGATCATGTGCCCTGGGAAATTACGCATAACCTGTTGACCGGTCACATCATAACTACAGGATTTGCAACATATCCCGTGATTAAAGCCCTATCACGTGAAATTGTTTGTCAGAAGCCTGCTTTTATTTTGACACTAATAGTCATCAGAGTAAGAACGGAATCAGAATGTGTTCCAAATCAGTTGAAGGACTTTTTAAACGCGATAAACATGATGGAATACAAAGAAGGAGGGTGAATATGGAAATGCTCGGGCTATCCCATTTGACAGCGTATATTCGATAGACAAAAATGAATTAAAGTCGAATAAATATTAAATTTGAAACAGATACAATGTACATTTATGTCTGCGTGGTACATCCTACTTTCTTCTTCTATTTCCTACGACTTTCTACTGAAAATATGCGTAAAAATATGAGTTTTTATAATGTATCTTAATGTTGAATTATAACTATTTTTACTTAGATATATCAGTAAATCCTAGTTAAAGATGTTGGACTATAAGAGAAGAAATAAGTATTTCTTCTCTCTTCTCAGATTTACCGATAATAAATTGTCATGGCGAGAACACGTCTTAATAAAGAAAATAAAATAAGCCTATACACATGTTAAATAATTAATTTCAATTTGAATGAAACAAAGTGGACGAAAAAAAAGTTTTATTGTCTTGCTGAATAGCATATATAATTTGATGAATTGTTCATGTCGGTGTTTTGTACGACCTTTTACAATGTGTGTCATTTTTCTTTTAATGTTTACGACACTTATAACGCAGTATACAACCGTTCATCTCCGTGTTTGATACAAATTTGAATACACTGTGTTAAATTATTTGTTTTATTTCT
>NW_026936963.1:0-7563 GCF_032062105.1 Saccostrea cuccullata
ATCAATGAATATGCAAAATTAAGAGAGATAGAGTAAATTTAAAAGCATTTTAGAGATAGAAAAGGTTAATATACCTCTTCTGACGATTTGAAAATCTTCTTTGGTCTTGGTTATATCTTCCTCGAGTTTCTTCACCCTCTGGCTGAGGGAATCTACAGATGTTTGGATCCGCTCCTGTTGGAAGAGAATTTCTCGAATTTCCATCATTGTCTCTCCGTTAATTGCGCAGCGATCGTTTTCTTTCGAGTAAATGTACTGGGAACCTGTAGACAAGAAGCTGCAAGCAAGAAAGGCTGCCCATACCATTGCCATGTTGAACCTTTGTTGCTGTTTTAACGAATGCACTTTTGAAACAAATCGTTTTTGTGAATATATCCAAGGCTTTATACATAGGCCTAAACACGGAAGATAAAATTTTGACCAATAAAATAAGGCATTACTTTAAACCCCCTATGGGTCACTTAAATGTTGAGGGGAAATTTGACATTTTTTGAATAAGGGTTTAATTCAGATAAGTTTATCAAGCAAGGACCAGGGGCGTAATACTAGAAAATAGGCGGGCCTCTCCATTTTTAAATAATTATTAGCTTTCCACAATTTTACATAATACAGCATATACAATACACAATATTTTTTTTGTTCTTTTACAACACTATATAATTTGAAAATATCACTTAAAACAATTATACTCGTGAAAAAAGTTTTTAAAGAAAATCATTCCTAGTGAATGTCTTGATTATTCATATATATTCTGATATCTCCTGTCTGTCTTCTTATACAGTTAATTAGAGTCTTTTGTCTCTTCAAAAAATGTTAATTTTTAGTGATACATGTAATTAATTTAAGCAATGTAAGAAGCTCACAAAAGAGGATATTGATATATAGAATATCACACTGATGTTTTGATATCGGTCCTGGTATCAGCCAGGGCGGTTGATATCGGCCCAACTTGTAGCTTGACTGTAAAAAATCAAATATAGAGTAAGAGCTTAAAAAAATTAAAAAAAGAGAAAAGTTGCCCTAAGTCAAAATATCATATTTCGCGCGTGTGTGTTTGTGTGTGTTAGGGTGAGAGTGTGTGTGTGTGTGTTTGTGTGAGAGAAGGTGTAAGGGTGCGTGAGGCTGTGTATGTGTGTGTAAAGGGTGTGTGTGTGTGAGGGTGTGTGTGTAGGGGTTTTGGGTAAATGCAAACTTTTGTTTCAATGCCAATTTTCTCCGGCACCATTTATTTCTTAATACATTTTCCTTAGATCATCAATAGTTGGAAGTGGAGGCAACCGACCTTTCCATAAACATTTCCTATAGTATATGCATTGTTGGTAAAAAAAAAAAGGGGGGGGAGCTCCCTCCCAACCCCCAAAACCCCTGTTGGTAGGTGCCTGTATTTAGGAAGCACCAGTATATTAGATAAAAAAAAAAATGAAACATTAAATGAATACTTGGTATTGTTGGCATTGTCTTACTGTCAAAGCATATAAACGTCCATTGTTTTTACAAGATTTGTTACTGTCCTAGAAGTAAACAAAAGTTCCCTCTCTTACGTCATAAATGGTATCATTTGGCGCACTTTTTAAAAACAATTTTCTCAAAATTCGAATGTAAATAAATATTTTTTTTAGGATTTTGGTTAAATTTTTCTATATATGTTTCTACTAAATACTTATATATGAAATGTACTCTTCATTCACACAAATTAAACAGAAATAGTTATTTGAAGTTTGAAGGAGTTACAGCCCCTTGACAATAAGCCGAGACAGAGATATCTCAGCCCTGAGGGCGAGACAGCCCTTTTTCGCTTGCGCTGTATCGCCATGTCTAAAACGCTTTTGTCAGGGCTGATTCCCCACTAGGTAAATGATATAAATAAAATGCAGTTTATTTTTTTGCGATATTTAATATCAGCAATCTCATCACCCTCACTAAAATTCCAAGGTTAAATCCTAGCTAAATATATTTTTTACGATATGTGATACCACCTCTCCCTGCCCCAGAAAATTTCCAGCATAATATGACAACAAAAGCAGATTTCTCCCTCACTTTCAGATTGAAAAGAAAAAGTATTTTCATGTTAAACGAACAATGTACTCCTTATTTTAAAGACAATAAACTTTTCTAATAAAGACTTTGGTAGATATCTAAAAAAAACTTATGGTAAAAGAGAAATAATTTCAAAATGCTTTTTCATTTATGTCATAAGAAATTTTGGGTAAAATATTACCTTTTATAGGATAGCTCGACAAAAAAAAAGCAAGACAGAAATTCAAAACATTTCTTAAAGTCTGAGTGTAATAACAGACTCTTTTTTAATTCTGTGTTGGAGATGTGGGGTTTGGAAAACATCCTTCATCGCATGCTACATTTTTCCAGATAAGGATTTTAAGTTTGAATACATTTTGTTATCTCCATTTCTTGCATAGTAGTTCTGTATAAATTATTTGACATAAAAATCTTCCATATTAATGGTTCCAATTTGATTCAACAGCCAAACTTCTTCATATATTAGTATTACAATTTTATTAACCTTTAAATAAACCTTTTTACAGAGAAAAAAACCCCAAAAATTGGGACTTGGCTCTTTTGACTGTTCGTTATCTCCATATCCTTCTTTTTAGCAAACTAAGGGCGGGGGAAGGTAACCTCAATAACCGCCTTAGGTATCTATCACTGCCATACATATAGTTATCAAAGATCGTGTGTATATCATTTGAAGTCCATTAAAATACACTTAACTTTACTTTCATTTTAGTTTTTGTTTTATTGCTTTAAATCAACCCGTTTACACCCAAAAACTTTACTGTTTGAGTTGCACAATTCGACAGCAAAAAGAAAATTCAATTATTTATTAAGAGCTCACTTGGGTATACGAGGGTTGTCCCAAAAAGTCGTAGACAGGGAAAACAGTTTTGTTTCTCTCTGCTTAATTAAATTTCTTTCCTTGTCATAGCAAAGGGTATGTGATCATGCACTTCAAGTTTCATGATGATATAACATCTTATAAGAAAATTATGAAAAAGTAAAGAAAGAATATAAGTGTGCATCGGCCCCGGAAGCAGGTGTAAATTACGTCCCTTATAACGCACTGATCTCTTTGTCTTCTTCACTAGCGAGTATTAACATCCAATAATTTTTTTAAGTGATTGACAACTCTTGACTAAGGGACGTATTTAAATACACGACTGTCCCTTTGTTTTTTATTTGCATTTTGAAAGCAGATTCAATTTTCAGTCAAAATTTAGTCGAAAGATCGCCTACCATTGTAAACAGCAGAAAATACTCGTTGTTCGCGGTCCAGATTGTCCACAATTATCTGCGTTTAACAGACAGTGCTCTACTTCTTAAATGCTATAATTATCTATTTTTGGTATAGAAGAAAAAAAATCTCATTGAATCTTGTGCAATTTAAAAATAAAATCCTTTATTTAAATCTTGTGTGTAATGTCACTTCTGTACTCTTTTTACCGTCTCTGATGCATATTAACCATATCCAACACAATTTATTTCATCTCCGTGCGCCGGTTACGCGTTTGACGACGTCATTTTCATTAAACTCAATTTTAACGATACTATGAAAATCATGACACTTATTGTCTATTTCTGATGATATTTATATGAAATTTTGACATATTTTTAAGATTTTGATTCTGGTTTCAGTGATTTAAATTTAAGTTCAATGTATTGCATAGAACTAAAGAATTTAAAGCAAATGCAATTATTATATGCGAAATTTATTCCGAATTTTGTCCGTGCATCGACAGGCCTTATCGGCCTTCATATAAATCGTCTTATATTATTACTATGTAAAATATGCATTGAAAAATTCACATTTTTAAAGAACATTGACTATATTATGTCTATGCAAAATTTGGTAAAATTTGGTTGCATGTTTAAAAAATAATAAACATTGTCTACGACTTTTCGGGACAACCCTCGTATATCTTTATAATGAGTTCCTTAGAGAAATTTGGCGGAATACAGTGAGCTTATCAAGATAGGGAATTTTATTTGAATGTTTTAAAAACCAAATTCGGACGGAAATATTTTTCTTATGAATACAGTCTCCTATTTTGTTTTTGTTTTTTTTTTTATTAAAATAAAGCTGGATGCACGATCGACCGCGTGTTTCTTTGTTTGTGTAGCTTTTCCAAGTACCGTATATACTCGCCTATAAGTCGATTCGCCTATAAGTCTGTTTTAATCAATAATCTTGCATATAAGATGGACTAACCTGATATAATACTATACTTTTTATAGCTCGCCTATAAGTCGGACAAAGAGTTTTAGACCAGAGATTAACTCCCAAAAAGCCGACTTATAGGCGAGTATATACAGTAGACTAAATTTGATTTCTGATTAAAAAAAAAAATAGAACACTTATATAAGAAAGAATAATGTCATTTATTTTTTTCCTAAAGAAAATGTATGTACGAAATAGGGTGTCTCTCATAAACAATTTACCGAGGTAATAGTACATGTTGTGCGAAGAGTAATCATAATCCCCTTATTGTTTACCATACTATACAATAAAGGCCTTCAGAAAACACCAGACAGAATACAGATGGAATATAAAGATTATGCAACACATGCATATCAAAAAAACACATGAAAGCCTCCTTCAGTAAACACTTATCAAATTATATTTTGTCAACGTATATTCTGTGTCGTAAAAAAAGATATCCTGAGAGATATAAAGATAGCGAACAGTATTCAGTCTCAAAGTCCATAAAACAATGCAAAATAAGAGCAGAGCAAACACGGACCTCCGAAAGATCAGGAGGAGTGAGGTTCCCCTGCCGACCGGTCCCACCCGCCGTGTGCTCCTTGTCATGATCAGGAAATAACGGAAAAAATCCGTCGTCAATTCAGTGCATAAATAATGGACTAACAATTGGTATGAAAAACGTCAGTCAGCATTTGACTCAATGATAATTTGTATTTGCTGAACAGGTCATTGTATCGACCATAGAACGTACGAAGTGACCTTAAACAAGACTTCTGATATTCTTGTTTCATCAACTTGCTTGTCAACAATCTACCTCGTTTTAGAAATCGTTCATACATAGAGCAAAATTTTAAGTCTTTATTAAGGTTTTGGATTTGGAGAGGATTTGATCGTCAAAATATTTTTCTGTTCCCCTTCTCCTGGAATTTTTTTTAAACACTTTGTTACATCAAACCCTCTCCCTCGCCTCTTACACCACAATGAATAGCAGAAAGTATAATTCTTTAAGACAGAAAAAAATTGTCAAATCAAAATTTGAAGAATAAACTTGTAAAAAAAACTTTGGAGAAAAGGAATAATATTTAGATTTACTATATTCATTTCAGACATACAACATTTCTGAGTATAATTTATATTGATATTTATAAGGGATTGCCCGAAGAAAAAGAGAATAAGGCATTAACTCACACAATTTTCTTACAAATTTAAGTGTATTAACAGACTTGTCTTTTGAAAAAAAATCGTTGAAGGGGTGTTGGGGCTGGACATAAATGGTTTTTCGATATGCTCAGTTTACTTTCAAATAGCTACATAACTGTAAAATTTATTTCTAAGAAATATCTAAACATTTATTTTACAGCCAGTCCAATCAATAGAAAACTCATCATATTACATGAAGACAAATTGTTTTTACTTATTATGTTAAGTATAGTAAGTGCACGTGTATATATAAGATCAAGAGAATATATCTATATATTAAATGTCATGGACAACAATCTGTTGTTTTGTACGATTACTTTGTCTGCTTTAATACACTTTTTCGTGTAAAACAAATACCAATACCAAGGGTATTTAAATACCAATACTAAAGTTTTAAGCGCTAGACATATCATGCAACGTTAACTTGTTATAGGCAAAAAAATGTTTAAAGTATTATTTATGTGCAATATATTTATTTAAAACTTTGCAAAGAACGTTTTTATCTTGTATTTCAGTATAAAATGAAACAGAATGATCTGTTACATTTGTGAGTTAATTGTGAAAATATCAAGTCTGAGGATCGTATGTCTTATGTTAATTTCATCCGTCAGGTGCTTCAGCAATTCATCAGGAGTCATAACTCTGCCTTTCAATCGTCCATATCAATGAAACTTTATAAAGAAAATGAACCAGTAACTGTATATTCCTGAATATACGCGTGGAATTAATTATTGCGTAATTCTGCGAGAAGCACGACACGCGAAATAAAAGCACTTCTGAAATCTATCAAAAATCTCTTGATCAACTGTCCATTCGAGAATTATTATTCTCACGACTTGCCGTTTCAGATCCCAATATCCAGCGTCTGCATAAACCTGGCTTTTCTGTAAAAAAAAAAAAAAATAGGAGACTTATTGTTCACAGAACAATAAGAGATCTTTCCACCTTCTTTGAATGTTTCAATTTTGTTTCATATATGACTCCTTAAAATTAAATTCCAAGAATAAGAAACCAAAATTGTCTTAAAGGATATAAAAAATGAAAATTAAAAAAAATGAAATGACCTTGACCATTGACCTTGAAAAAATATTCTAGGTCAAAGGTCAAGGTCATTTCATTTTAATTGACGCAATGCTTCTACGACTTATAGTTTTCAAGTTATAAGGTTTCATATTAAGTACAAAGAAGTTAAAGGGCAATAGATCATATATGGATCATCAGATCCTTTCGCATTTATAAAGATAAATATTTTAAAAATAATTATTATAAGAGTTGAAAAGGTCTGCATATCAGTGATAAACGGGGAACAGGGATGGATGCTAAAAAAAATGTTGCTAGTTTTAAAAGCAGAATAATTTTTTTTTTCGAATAATACACGAATAACGTCAAATACTTAAAGTACTTTCTGAGAGGGATGTATCAACTGTAACGATAAATACGATTGTCATTTCAAGGATAAATGGTAGATATCTTGGTTCGAGTTGGTTTCACAATACGAATGGTCTTGTTAATGAAACATATGGAGATAACAAACAGAATTTAATTTCAAAACTCCATAAAACAATACCAACTAGGTGCTATTAATACTGCCGAAACACACTTAATTAAAGTTTACGAATGAGCAACTGACCAAATGCTTCATTAAGAATGTCGGGTTCTAATAAGTTTAAGACATGTCTGGTTGTTAGGATGCCTTTTATTGCATAAAAATTGAAAAAAAAAAATTAAATTAAATTAATTTTTCTGGACAAAATGTGTAAATTGCTCATTTTCTTCGACATTTGAAAATATAATGAACCAATTTCTAAAGGTTAAAAACTGTATTTTTTAACCAATAAAATTAGTCAATTATATTTTCAAATAGAGGAAAATATGCATTCCATCCTTTGTTTTGTGCCTTAGTTGTAATTTTTGTTTTACAAACGAAAACATATGAATTAACAGCATAAACATATTTCAGGAACGATTGTCTGACCTTTAGTTAAAACAGCTGCATAAGTTTACTAGTACAATTTCATAGCTTCGTATCATGTTTATAAAAATCAGTGCGGTAGATTGTTGGGGAGTTGTTTCTCCTTTCCTGTCATGTATAGTAAAATAAATAAAAATAGCTTTAATAGTTATTGATATGCAGAGTGTCTTCA
>NW_026936964.1:0-7682 GCF_032062105.1 Saccostrea cuccullata
GTATTCATACAATTATTGTTAGCCAACACAAGCGCGGTGGTTTCTTCGATTTGTTGGATCTGCGGCAAACGCTATTATGAAATGCTCCTAATTTGGTCCAAATTTCTTTATTACGAGAAACGTGTTTATCCTGCTGTATAACGTACTGTCTTTTTAATAAGAAAAAGAATTAAAAATTGTTAGTTTTTTTTAAAATTGTTTACAATTGTATACCATTAAAATCTTATAATGTATTTTGATTGCATTTACAATATCTAGCCTAAATTATGTATATAACGATATTCGTTATGCTAGCTGCCATAAAAATTCTAACTTTCCTATCTAAAGTATATCACGCTTTATTTATATCCATAATTAATACTTCCATTGAGAAAAAGAAGACTAATGTAAAATTAACATATCTTGTTGCGATGATGCTTAATAATTAGAAATAAAATTCAGTTGTCTAAGACATAAAATATATTTACAACTAAATCCATAGAATAAAATAAAACACACACACACACACACCCTCTCAGACGGACTTCTCAGTTATGTCAGGGAGTGTGTGAGGAGCTGACGCCTCAGATTTAATAACGCCGGCAGAGGCGTAGTCACAAACTTAAAAGTGGGGGGGCTCAACTCCAGAAATTCTTTGACAAGCAAAAAAAAAAAAAGGTGAAAGATCCTCAAACTCGAAAGATCCTCAAACTCGAAAATCCTATTTCGTGGAGGGGGGGGGGGGGGGGGGGGGGGGGGGGTTGGGGTAGTGGCCAACTTTTTTCAAAGGCAAGTTACTTTACTAGGGTCTAAAAGTGAGTGGGGGGCAACTAACCCTTCAATGAACATTTCCTATAGTAAAGAAAAAGTTGGGGAAATATAGCTGTGATTTTGTTCTTCATTGAAAAGTGGGGGGGCACAGACATACTCTTGCCCCCCCCCCCCCCAGATCTGAAAGTGGGGGGGGCTAGTGCCCCCGCTGCCCCCCCCCCCCCCCTGTGACTATGCCTATGGCCGGGAAAAAACAAAACAAAACAAACAAATATAATCTTAATAATCTATGGTAAAGGAAAATCAGAGGCATAAAGTTGATTAAAAATTTAAAATGCCCAAGAAAAACCTTTGTGTACGAGTTGACTCCTCAATTTTTATACACTGAGGAAAACTATACTTTATATGAAAATATCACGTAGGAAAACATATGTATGAATGACAATAGTTTGTGTACGAGTTGACTTTTGATTTTTATGTACGAGGTTGACTTTTTGTATACGACTCGGTTTGTGTACGACTCGGTTTGTGTACGAGTTGACTGTAAATCTGAATATCCCATCTTAAGCAATATTAAACCATTTTTATGTAAAACATATGTCCAAAATTTGAAAATGAAATAATTACCATTAATGGCTCGGAGAAAGACAGATACAAACCAAAGATATGCTCGGATTTCAAGTACACAGACACAGAGATCATTGCAAATGGCTTATGGATATACATGTACTAAAAAGATAATCTTACAAACACCTAGTTGCCTAATGAAATGAAGGATTTCCACACCTGGATTTCATTACAGGTAAACAGGGACTCCACCTGGTGAATGGTTAGGGTCATGAACTCTTCCTGTACCACCACATCCTCAAAATGCTTCAAACCGAAAACTTCTGCCGCATTAAACAGCTCCTGGCAGGAATGCTGCTCCGCGAAAATCTTGATCCCCAGACAGTTGCTGCTGTCCAACTGCTTTTCCAGGAAAGAACAACAAGCATTCTTCACACCTGCAAAAAAAAAATTCATCTTTGTATGTGTAAGAGTTTCAGTTCATGTAGTTATATATATGATATTCTTTTTGTGTATTTTGTACAATATTCATTACTTACTGCAAAGTAGAAATAAAGTATGAATGAATGAATGAGGCATATTCTTTTTCTTGTAGATAATTGATTTTCTCACCACCAAAACCCATTACTTGGATCATGTATATACTGTAGAACATTTCCTCATTTGATTTTTTTTGTAGGCACTGGATTTCTATTTAGGTTTCAAGAATAATGAAAAAATTCAAGAGGCTCAAGATAATGAGGTTGAAATACAATAATGGTTTGAAACTTTTAAAAACTTTAACATATCCATGATATACATGTATTTACAATATTAGAGTCAAGATGGACTGCATTTTTATAAAATTCATTAGCACTAATAAAACCTGTAAAAATCATGAAACCTCCTTCTATTGCAAAGTTATGGTGACTGTAAGGTATAGGCCTAATCTTATTTTGACTTAACCACTGATCATTGAGCATGACTGCAATGTATGACTATTATTTTTTTTTTACTATCGTATAATTGGAAATTTTAACGAGAAACAAATATAGTGATTTGTGCTAAAAAATTGATACTTTGTGTTTATTGAGATGTAATTTTTGCAATTTTACAAGGCTCACTAAAGAAGCTATAACAAATAAATGCAATTAATTTTTAGGAATATTCAATTTTAGTGACTGAACACCCTCGATAAATTAAATCCTCACTAAAAATTCTGCTTATAGGGTACATCACTGACTGGTGAACATGACTGCAATATATGGCCCTAATCTCTTTCTGACTATCACTGACCGGTGAGCTGGAGAAGACAGGCTGCTGGGAGCAGTTCCTGGACGTTCTCTACGCTAACGTTGACCGTCTCCGTGTACACAAAGTCCAGCAGGACGTCCATAATACTGGCGGACACCTCGTGTAACTCGATAACGGACTGGCCCTTCTCACTCATCTACAACAACATTAATAGTGAATCTTTGTGATTTGTGGAGGTTTAAATAAGATGAACTTCTAGGGTAGTCCTTCTCCTTGAATTCCCAATATCAATTCTCAGTTGACCTGAGGTTATATTTATGATACCGAGATGACAGCCCAGAGATCAAATTCAAATTCAAGAAAATTTTGAAAAAGTAAGCAATATTTCTTTCCTACTGATGGAATTTCTTTTGCGTCTATAGTCTTGCGGATGCATGCTTAATATTGCAATTTAATTTTTAAAAAAATGTCATACTCAGGGTGAAAAAATAACATCAGAATGTATGATTGAAATTCATGTTCTGAACTATCAAATTTTACCCCCCCCCCCCCAAAAAAAAACATCAGTAAATAAAATGAAGATTTAAATCTTGAATTTAAAGTTGATACTAAAGAAAAGAAAATTATTCATATATTTAAACATATCCAACGAAATTTCTACAGACTGTTTTTTAAAAAAAAGTGTGAGTATATTCACCATGAATCAAGATTTCAATATACAATTATGATTAGAACAAGAGAACTTTTTGTGATTATTAAAATTTAAAAGGTTGTACTTCAGTCATTCAAAAATATACGTTCTATAGCTTGATTACAGTGATTACTTAGAAAGTGCACTCCCAGACTCACTGTTACCTCGTTTGTAAACATTGCACAGAAGTAGTCACTACATGCCGCCAGGACAATTCTGTGGGCCATGAAAGTTTGACCTTGAACCCTCAAGGTCACATCACATAAAGTGCCATCCTTCCTCAGCGTATTCATGGTGGAGAGGATAGACTTAGCATGGCTCTCTGTAAAAATCTCCTGATCTTCCATCGTCTTCTTCTGCCTTATGAATTAACCGACTTAAAGGCTATCAGATAATATTTTTAAGATTAAAAATATATACATATACCATACAAATTGTACGCACATACACATTTAAGATATTTATATGCAAATAAGAAATACATCAATAAACATTATTCATTCAGCATGTTCAGTGTTTATGCAAATCTTGTAAACAGTATCATGCATGAGTATAATGAAGATGAAATTGGTTTACACACATTGCCAACAATAATTCACAGGAAATCACCATTCATTGCCACAGGCTGTCTTGACATTTTTAACCTTTCTTTTCATAAAAAAGTTACCCATACTATTTTCTTGATGTTCTTAACCTTTCTTTTCACAAATAAAAATTTCCCCATGATATATATGTAATGGTTTGGGCCGTGGATATCGGCCTGGATAGCTCAGTTGGTAGAGCACCTGACTAGAGATACAGGGGTCCCGGGTTCGATTCCCGGTCCAGCCATACATTTTCTCCTTTCCTGTTACAGATTTGGTGCCGTTGACCACCCCTGGAATTGCAGGTGAAAGTCCTGCCAGGGGCAATAAGAACTTGGGTTGTGTCTTCGAGGGCGAAGACCATTTAAGGAGGGAGGAATGTAATGGTTAGGGCCGTGGATATCGGCCTGCATAGCTCAATCGGTAGAGCACCTGACTAGTGATACAGGGGTCCCGGGTTCGATTCCCGGTCCAGCCATACATTTTCTCCTTTCCTGTTACATATATAATAACGTTATTATCATATAGTTAAGTATGGGAATTTTTTTTTATTTATGATAAGAAAGGTTAAAAATGTCAAGTGCCTGTGTTCACTGATTAAAAATAAAAACCTGTTAAGTTATTTTCAAAGTGTATTCATTTTCATTTCTGCAGTTCATGAAATTTCAGTATTTTCCTCGTCTTTACATTACGGCCAGTACGGGCATTTCCTTCGTCGGCATTGTGCCATATACAAGATAAAATACACATAGTGATTTACCTTACATCCAGCAATACACCAGGATCTTAAAGGACATTAAACGTATCATAACAAAGCAATGTCGTTGGTTTATTTATTATTTTTTTAGTCCAAATCTCAAACAGGAAATTCTGGTATAAATCTAATTTTAGAAGCAGAAAGGAGATTGAAATATTCCGTATTACTATTTGTTGTTATGCTTGTACTTGTTAAACTCGATAAACATAGGTAATCAAAGATTACGAAGCTCACCTCGACGAATGTTATCAGTGTAAGTAATGCAAATCTTACATAATATTTTCTTAATAGTCAGTATTTATCCCGACAACAATATTCTTGCAAGTTCTGTTTAAATAACCCCTTTAGGCCCTTACATGGCATATATACACATTTATACGAGTGTAGCGTGAAAAAAAAAGCAAGTCTGGTAGAGTCCATCCCTAGATGCATCATCCATGCAAGTTTGGTTCAGGTAGGGCTCATTATATGATAGTTACTTGGGAATGAAAATGTAGGTCAGATCTAGCATCCGAAGCAAGTCTGGTAGTGTCCATCCCTAGATGCATCATCCATGCAAGTTTGGTTCAGGTAGGTCTTAAAGTTACTCGGGAATGAAAATGTATGTCAGATCCAGCATACGAAGCAAATCTGGTAGTGTCCATCCCTAGATGCATCATCCATGCAAGTTTGGTCCGGGTAGGGTTTATAGTTCCTTGGGAATGGACCTGCTCCAAAAACTTCAAATAACCTGGTCACTCATCTGGAAAATGTAGGTCAGATCCAGCATCCGAAGCACAACTAAGGACAACATGTTTGTCAATCATATTTTAAAAAGAAATTGAAACGAAATTGAGAAATTTTAGAGAAATTATTTTTTTTAATATTTGGACCTAACCCGATCAAAATTAAACTGATCCCGATCGAAAATAACACCAAATGAATAAAATGCTAATTTATTGCCTCTTCATGTATTTACAATGAATAAATCTATTTTATTGTCAGGTTCTATAATGTTTTAACCCTTATAACACCTAATCAGACTAGTGTTCTTAGAAAGATGTTATTTATTTCCAATAATTGTATAATTATGGTCGGGATCGGTTTAATTTTGATCGGGATTGGCCAAAATTAAAAAAAAATATTTTCTCTAAAATTTGGCTACTTCGTTTCAATTTCTTTTATAAATATGATTAATGAACATGTTCTCCCCAGTTGTGGCTGGTTTTAAGAATATTTTAACCACAAGTTTAAAAAATATTCACAAATTATATGTTTTATTTTCATAAATATTTTTTTATAAAAAAAAATTAAAAGTCTAATCAGACTTTCTTTACATATTTTATTAGGTATTCATGTGATGCATTCATTTACAGCAAAAATTTTACAAGGAAGCACCTAATTTGGATGTAATTAACTTTTTTCGTTTTCTTTGAAAAAATACAAAAAAAATCATATAAAATATAATTGAGAGCTAATGTAGGCCTTTCAATGCTGAAACCATTGTTTAAAAAGGTTGACTCAGAGATCTGTAAAATAAAAAAAAAGTTGATGTCGCATTCCTCCTTAAAAGAAAATGCTACGTCACTGGAATTAGTAAATTTTTCAACCATTCCAGTGCCAGAATTCTATTACAAAAATCTATATACCAGTCTAAATCAGTTGATTATGCCTTAGCAAGCATGCAAGGGCACATGTCAGTGGCGGATATAGGAATCCTGAACAAGGAAGGGGGACGGTATATGGTTGGAGACCAAGGGGGGGGGGGGCGAAGAAGCTCTTAGGCTTTATAGTTGTATGGAAAAAAAGTTTTCAACTTTATTCAGCTAATCTTATGCAATGTCCTACAAAGTAAAACCAATTAATTTATAAATCTTATGTATATTTTGGTCACTAAAGATGGAAGGACGGGATTCCTGTCCCCAACCCCAAACCCACCGATGCTTCTGTAGTCAACTACAGGCAGAGACAGAAAAAAACCACGGCACCCCCTCCTTGTCATCATGCATTATGGGGAACCTCAATGCTAAGTTCGGAAGGACAAAACCGATGATGAAAGACTCCTGGGAAAACATGGGGTTGGGACAAAGAACGATGATGGCAAAAGACTGTTTGAGTTCTGTACTATGAATAATCTAGTGATAGGAGGAATCCCCACATCGTGACATTTACAAGATAACATGAAAATCACCAAATTGAAGGGATTAGAACCAGTTTGACCATCTAATGATCTATGGCATGTGGAGACGCTCTCTATTAGATGTTAAAGTAAAGCGGAGTGCAGATGAAGTCAGCGACCACCACCTGATGACAGCATTCATTTACATCAAACTGAAAAGAGCTGAACTAAGGCCTAACACTTCAACACGTTTTGATATTCAGAGATTGAGGGACAACACCCTGAAAACTGCCTTCATCAGGAACTTAAGAAACATATTCCAAATCTTGCAAGACATAGCGGATAAAGGTGAGAAGACCATTGTGGACAACACATGGAAACAAGTGAACCAATTGTACACTGAAAGCAGCAAAAAGGAATCTAGGTTTTCGGAAAATAAACACCAACAAAGACTGGATCCAATAGGAGGCTCTAATTGCTATAGAGGAAAGATAGGGGAAAGAAAGGAAATCAAGAAAATGATGCTGCAGATAAACTCCCCACGATAGTCTGGTCCCCTTCCCACAATTCCGTTCGCGTGGGAAGGGGACCAGACTACTCCCCACGACTGCGTGAGAGGCAAGATGAGGTGTATAGTGAGGCCAATAAGAGAGTCAAGAAGTTTGCACGTCATGACAAGAGAGAACCCATGGACCAAGTTGCAGCTGCGTCGGAGGAAGCAGCACAAAGGGGAGAGCAAATTAAAGGGGGATATACAAGATCACAAAACGAGAGTGTGGTAAATTAAGATGAAATATAGGAGGACCTATCAAGGTCAAAGACGAAACACTGCTGACAACAGGAAAAGAACAAGAAGAGATGGGCTGAACACTTCCGCGAAGTACTTAACTGACCATCACCTGATGAAATGGTTGTCATACCAGAAGCCACAGAGGATCTGGACATCGACACTACTAGCTGGCCCACCAACTAAGGAGAAGATAATAGATGCCAGGGCGTGAC
>NW_026936965.1:0-78158 GCF_032062105.1 Saccostrea cuccullata
TTTTTTTTTTTTTAGAGTACATATGATATCTATGTTTTTTGCAGAGAAAAAAGCAAATTCTTACAGACTTAGAAGAACGGAAGACTTATTTGTTGCCATGGCAACAAGATTCTAGTTATTATGTCGCCCCGAACGAAGTCGGGGACGACATATTGATATTGTACGCATGTTTTTTTTATCCAGGCTGTTTCTCGGAGATGGCTGGGACAATCTTCCTGAAACTTTCCTCAAAGGACGATCACTGGTTGTAGTTGTGCAGTGAGGTTGTTCAGTTCCAATATGTCTACCGTTGCCATGGAAACCTGTAAAAAGCGACAAATTTTGTCCGAGAGTGTTCTCTCTGGTCCCTTAATCGTTCGTCATGAAACTTTTCTTATTTTAATGATTAGTATCTGTAGTTATGCAACTCGCATTTAAAATTTTCAAATAATCGATTATTGCCATGGAAACCAGGTGAAAGTCAAAAATATTTAATTTCGATTTTCTCAATAACTACGCAGGTCGCTCACAGTTGTCATAGAAACGAAACAGAAAAAAGGTTAAGATGTACACATGTGTTCTCCAAGGTCTAGGTCAAAGGGTCAAAGTTCTTCGTGTCATATAAAAGTTCTTTTCACAAGGATTGCATATTTGAAATACGAAAGCCCTAGCCCTTAACGTTCAAACGTAAGGTACTATGTTCAAGACGACCCCCCCCCCCCTTTTTTTGAAGCGCACTGCCAGGTAGAATACACAGATATAACATATACAACTTACAAGTAACGTTTTAAAAGTTTCATTCATAAAATTAAGTTCTCCTGATGTGATGTGATAGTTTGCCAACATTCATTCTTCTTCTGTCTTGTCTCTAGATTTTATAATGATTTTATTTTATCTATATAAAAAAATAACGATTGTCAGCTGCATTTATTAGCATTTCGCGTTTTTTTTGTATATCTATTGTATATTATTAATTTCATCAGATAATGCAAGTATAAATTAGAAAATTGGTACGTTATTTCCATAGTTTTTATTCATTCATAAATCCTTGGATCCGCTCCTACAGGTAGGCGAAGCCTTGATCACTACTGTAAACAAAACATTCATCTCGCCGAAAATGTTCATGATTCCGCTAAACTGAGAAAGTTTACACATGATTTATCATCTCAGAAGAAACATCAGTCCTGTGCAATGCAGAAATGCTCGAATTGAAGTGGAAAATTCGGGAGTTATTGATGGGAAAAATTCAGGAGTTATTATGTCGCCCCGAACGAAGTCGGGGACGACATATTGATATTGTACGCATGTTTTTTTTATCCAGGCTGTTTCTCGGAGATGGCTGGGACAATCTTCCTGAAACTTTCCTCAAAGGACGATCACTGGTTGTAGTTGTGCAGTGAGGTCGTTCAGTTCCAATATGTCTACCGTTGCCATGGAAACCTGTAAAAAGCGACGAATTTTGTCCGCGAGTGTTCTCTCTGGTCCCTCAAACGTTCGTCATGAAACTTTTTTTATTTTAATGATTAGTATCTGCAGTTGTGCGATTTGCATTTAAAATTTTCAAATAATCGATTATTGCCATGGAAACCAGGGGAATGTTAAAATTCTTTAATTTCGATTTTCTCAATAACTACTCAAGCAATCGTTTTGAAACTTTCAATGTTAATTCCTTGCAATGTGTCAAAGCGATTTCTACTTTTAAAATAATTGTAATGAGTCGCTCACAGTTGTCATAGAAACGAAACAGAAAAAAAGGTTAAGATGTACACATGTGTTCTCCAAGGTCTAGGTCAAAGGGTCAAAGTTCTTCGTGTCATATAAAAGTTCTTTTCACAAGGATTGCATATTTGAAATACGAAAGCCCTAGCCCTTAACGTTCAAACGTAAGGTACTATGTTCAAGACGACCCCCCCCCCTTTTGAAGCGCACTGCCAGGTAGAATACACAGATATAACATATACAACTTACAAGTAACGTTTTAAAACTTTCATTCATAAAATTAAGTTCTCCTGATGTGATGTGATAGTTTGCCAACATTCATTCTTCTTCTGTCTTGTCTCTAGATTTTATAATGATTTTATTTTATCTATATAAAAAAATAACGATTGTCAGCTGCATTTATTAGCATTTCGCGTTTTTTTTGTATATCTATTACTTGTATATTATTAATTTCATTAGATAGTGCAAATATAAATTAGAAAATTGGTACGTTATTTCCATAGTTTTTATTCATTCATAAATCCTTGGATCCGCTCCTACAGGTAGGCGAAGCCTTGATCACTACTGTAAACAAAACATTCATCTCGCCGAAAATGTTCATGATTCCGCTAAACTGAGAAAGTTTACACATGATCTCATAAGAAACATCAGGCCTGTGCAATGCAGAAATGCTCGAATTGAAGGTGGCATGTCAGATTCGTTTTCCGGCAGAACCTCTAAAAATGAAAGTGAAAGTAGGGAAATTTCAGAGTTCTCATTAGCGTTATAATACACAAAATAATTCGGCTGATCTTCTTAATAAATTACATTTGCCAAGCTTTTTTGGTAGGAAAGATACTGCCAAATAACAAGTATGAGGCTAAGTTCAGTACATCTGCCCAATTTCTTTTATGCAAGTCTGCAATTTTAGGAACTTGTAATTTTTTCCTGCACTACTTTTTTCTCCTACCGATTCTAAAAATAATTAGTGGGATGTACCCAATTAAGGTCTTCCGTTTCCAACGGAAAGGACTGATACGTCTCGATGGTTGTCCAAGCTTAGCTAATGGACCATTGTTTTAGTGATGATAAAAATGAAAGCCTTGTCCAGTACGGGGCGACATATGCTATTGCTTGCAATAGCAGACTTTCTAGTTATTATTCTTATTTTTTTCCCCAAAATTTTGTGCAGGCGATTTCTCGAAAACTATTCGGTGGTTTTCTATGAAACTTTCAGGAATTATGCGTCACGATATGAACTTTGTTCATCAGAAGGAAAATTTGGAATACTCACCTTCGGTTCCAAGTTATTGACAGTTTTCTGATTTTAAAATGGATTTTTGTCCCCCCTTTTTTACGAAAATGGTCTAAGATATTAACTGGAGACTTGTTAGAGATAATAGATGATGACTTTTAGATATGTGATAGTACTTCCGGTCGGTAGCGGAAGCGAATTTAAAAAGTCCGTATTTTCTAAC
The DNA here is from genome assembly GCF_032062105.1 of Saccostrea cuccullata. NCBI lineage: Eukaryota > Metazoa > Mollusca > Bivalvia > Ostreida > Ostreidae > Saccostrea > Saccostrea cuccullata. Next base: position 3,156 of record NW_026936965.1, read on the forward strand.
TTTTTTGTTTTTCAATATTTTTCATTTATTTTTGGAATGTTAATAGAAACCGTTCTTATAATGCTAACTATATAATTTGTTTGAACATTCATAAATCCTAACTCTAGATATTAGCATTTAAAAATCTGAAGCGGGTCCAATATGGCGGCTGCCTATGTCAACTCCGACATTTCGCAATAGGGGTTTTCAGAGGCAGCCAAGCGTTTGCTTGAACGAAAGTAAAAAAGGATAAATGAAATGTAAAGGAATACTGGGATTATCACGATGTAGTTACGTTGCAATTCTGTGTCAATCTAAGTTTAAATCGATGGTCGTCTCAAACGTCTTCTACAATTGGTTTTTGCTGGTTCTCAAAGAAGAAAAAGAAAAGATTAAATGTGCAAATGAAAAACATACCTACTATCATGTGTTTTGTGGAAAAACAGATCTTAAATCATAGTTACAAATTATAGTTTTAAGAAACAATATCGATGTAAATAGTAAGTATAAAACGTATCTCCTGTTTTGCTCATGCACACTTGAGTCATATTAAACTTATAGGAAAGACAAACATAGTAAAACCACTTTTTAGAAGAATTGAGTTTATATTAATATTCTTGTCTCAAAGATAGATTTAAGTTATTGAACATAAATGGTATCTGATTCCTTGGCCGTCTTAGGGCGACACATGTTTTTCGGCGAAACATTTCAACCTTTTCATGAAAGTTTAACTAAAAGGGACAGTTCAGTATGGGAAGTAAACAGAAAATTTTTAAAAGTAAAAAAATTGTAGCAGTTTCGCTGATTTGGTGTTACTTATCTATTTATGCAGAGAATTTGTAAATGTGTTGAAAACAATGTCTTTACCTTGAAATTTTAGCTATCAGAACGTTCTTTTTTATTTCCATTGACGCTATCACACCTATTTAATTGGACATTCCAAAGAAAAGGCGCGAAGATTTACTTGTGGCGTTTGGTGCAAAATTATTAATAGTGACCGCCTTTTATTATTCTAAGACAGATGTACTGTTTCAGAAGTATATAAAAGTAGATTTAAAGCTGTGTCCCAATAGCGTAATAGTAAGCGCTTTGGATTTTAATGCTGGCGACCCGGGTTCAATCCCCTTTGTTTCCATGAAAGTTTCATCACTTTTTCAGCTCGATTTTGCGGGTTTTTTTTTTCAGAATCGGACGGAAGACCTCTCGTTGCTCGCAACGAGTTTCTTTTCTAGTTATTAAGGTCTTCCGTCTTCACGGAAGACCTTATAGTGATTCTACTGTTTCTTATTAAGGTCTTCCGTCTTCACGGAAAACCTTATAGTGATTCTATTGTTTCTTATTAAGGTCTTCCGTCTTCACGGAAGACCTTATAGTGATTCTACTGTTTCTTATTATTATTATTATTATTCTTTTTATTATTTTTTTGACTTTTTAATTTTGTGCACGCGATTTCTCGAAGACTACTGGATGAAATGACGTGAAATTTTCAGAAATGATGTGTCGTAACATGAATTTTATATATCCTGGAGATCGTTTGGAAATTAGCTTCCGGTGCCAAGTTACGGACAATTTCCTGAAATTAAAATGACATTTTGTCCGCGATTAAACTCAAAAACGGTAAAAGATATCAACATGAAACTTTCAAGGATTATAGGTCGTGATATATACCATCCAGGACGCGACTCTTCGTTCGTCGTCGGTACTTCCTGTCGTTAGGAGAAGCGAATTGAAAAAATCGCATTTTCTAACTTTTTTGTTTTTCAATATTTTTTATTTATTTTTGGAATGATAATAGAGACTCTTTGATTGATGCTTACTATATAAGTTGTTTGGATATTGATTTGTCTGAACTCTAGATATTAACATTTGAAAATCTGAAGCGGGACCAAGATGGCGGCTCTCTCTTTCAACTCCGCCATTTCGCGAGTAGGGGTTTATGGAGGCAGCTGAGCGTTTGATTAAACGATTCTGACATAAGGATACATGAAATGTAAAAAACTACTTCGACTCTCACGTAGTAGTGAAATGGTTGGAGGAGTTACCTCCTGTTACTTGTTTATATTATAATAGATAATCAATGTAAATATTGTAATTAATTGGTCAATTGACAAAAGAATTATACAAGTAATATTGATAAATGATGTTCTGTTAGAAAATAATAATAGTGTTACCAAAAGAAAGGCAGTCTGTAGTATTTTATCAATATGATATCTGATAACTTATGATCATTGATTAAGTTGAGGTAGAAGGGGGCAGTACAGCCATTTGGCTTGTGTCTTCACTTTGGTACAGAAACCAATTAATGTATCGATCAAATCGAATTGCGCAAAGTTGCCGTAGTCAGTGACTAGTTAAAATATAGCTGTGTGACGTTAGCTATAGGTTTGTAAGTAGGACAGAGAAGCTCTCACAAAGTTAAATACTGTGTAAGTATATTGTAGCTACTTGGCTAGAGTTATAGGCAACTTGGTAAGCAGTAAGACACCAGGCAGGTGTTAAAAGCTAAATCAAGAGGCACCAAGCAGGTGGCTGTTGACTTATATAGTCAGTTGTTTGGTGAGGCAATTGTCATATGGCACCAGGCAGGTGCCGGTATTAACTGAAGAAATATAAGTGTTCAAAGCACTTAGGTCATTTGATTTAAAGACACCAGGCAGGTGTCATATTATTATCTGTAAATATTGCATTCAATCATATCCCCAGTAAAACTCGGTAATCCGAGCACGGACCTACTGACCGTTACAGTAGTAAGTTGCAATTGAATGTCAATCTTAAAACTTAATTTCCGTTTCACTGCTTTAGTGTAACTCATACTGGGCTAGATACAATATGTAATGAGTATAATGTGTTGAATATACTTTCTTAACGTCGAAATAAAATAAAGGCGCTAAGAATGTTTTATTTTTAAAATTTAATTGAAGCTATGATACCTATTTAATAGATCAGTCCAAAGAAAAGGCGCGAATATTTACTCGTGGCGTTTGGCGCGAAATTATGAATGCTTTTTATAATTCTTAGACAGGTGAACTGTTGCAAAAGTATACACAAGTATGTTAAGAGCAGTACTCCCAATAGCTTAATGGTTAGCGCGTTGAGGATAAAAAAGTAAAAAAAACGCATTCACGTTGGCGACGTGGGCTCAATCCCCCTTGTGACCAAAATTTTGAATCTCTTTTCAACTCGATTTTACGTGGGTTTCTTTTCCTAAAACGGACGGAAGACCTCTCGTTGCTCGCAATGAGATCGTATCTAGTTAAGGTCTTCCGTCTTCACGGAAGACCTTATAGTGATTCTACTGTTTCTTATTATTATTATTATTTTTTTGACTTTCTAATTTTGTGCACGCGATTTCTCGAAGACTACTGGATAGAATTACATGAAATTATCAGAAAAGATGTGTCGTAACATGAACTTGATCTATCTGAGCGATTTTTGGAAAATTCCCTTTTGGTGCCAAGTTACGGGACATTTCCTGATTTTAAAATGACATTTTGTCCGTGGTTAAACTCAAGAACGGTAAAAGATATCAATGTGAAACTTTCAGGGATTATAGATCGTGATTTTCCCCTTCCAGGACGCGACCTTTCGGTCGTCGTCAGTACTTCCGGTCGTTACGACAAGCGAATTAAAAAAATCGTATTTTCTAACTTTTTTGTTTTTCAATATTTTTCATTTATTTTTGGAATGTTACCCGGTAATAGAGACTCTTTTATTGATGCTTACCATATAATTTGTTTGAATATTAATAAATTTAAACTCTACGCGGGTTTGTTAAGGCAACACATGGATCGGAATTCGGCGAATTAACACTTTTTTATAATTATGTAACACTAATAAATCGGAAAAGTCATTGATAAAACTTTTGCTATAATTATGCATTCTATAGACTTCAATAGGACTTATACTACAGGGAGCACTTCACCACGACGTCATCACGTGACGTCTATAATTAGAAAATATGCCTTAATGAAAAAGTGAAAAGTTTAACACTACCCCGGGGATAATTAGTTTCAATTTTTAATGATAGTTATGTAAAAACATCTCTGTACCATGAAAAGTGCTGCTAGAATCCTACTGTCCTATCATAGAAATAATTATTTAACAATTTCGGACGAAACCTTCCCATAAATTGTACATTTTGTTCATAACATCGAAAAAAATGCATCAATTCTCGTAAACCATATGATTCTAGCAGCACTTTCCAAAAACAAAAGAATAAGAACTTTAGATAGAAACCAAAATTAAGTTTCAAGATATGCGGCGTAGTGTTGAACTTTTGCATCTTTTTTGTTACGAACGACAGAGGAACGACTGATCGGCAAGTAAACACTCTCCCTGCTTTAATTTTACGAAGAAATTGCAGAATTATATTACCATACCTTATTCATACGCTTTATTCCGACAAGAATCACACATGATATTCATTCTAAATACTTTTAAACTCCGATTTTTTTGTGTTTGTTTACATCAATTCTCGTTACATTTCACTTTCACTCTGCTACAGCATGATCAACAGTTATGACGTCACGGGATTGGTATGTAACCCCTGCGATAACTACAGAGGCCCAGAAACGACAAAATTCCGTTTATATTATGCCTCTGCATATTTTGATTCATTTTTACGACCTCAAATCAATCTTAGATATCGATTTTAAGAAATTTTCATCTCTAAACCTCACGTCATATTGCTTACTATGACGTCATATCATATAGACAAATAGAATATTTGGTTGTAACCTTAACCTACCTGCGTAGATATTAACATTTGAAAATCTGAAGCGGCCCCAAGATGGCGGCTGTCTCTGTCAACTCCGCCATTTAGCGAGTAGGGGGTTAAAGAGGCAGCTGAGCGTTTGCTTAAATGAAAGCTACATAAGGATGAATAGAATGTAAATGAGTACGTTGATTGTCACGTAGTAATTACGTTACAATTCTGTGTCAAACTAAAGATATATTCCAGGGTCTTCTCAAACGTCTTCTATAATTGGTTTTGGCTGGTTTTCAAAGTAGAAAAAGAATAGACTAAATGTAGAAATGAAATAGATATCTACTATCTTTGAACCACGAAAAACAGATCTTAAATCTTAGCTTGAGTAAAAGTTTTTTCAAGAAACAATGCCGATCTATATAGTTAGTATAAAACGTAAACATTGTTACCTCATGCACACTTGTGTCATATTAAACTAATAGAAAAGACCAAAATAAGAAAAATATTTTTAAAAAGATCGTTAAATGTACTAGTGATTTGAATTAACATTCTTTTCTCAAAGATCGATACGATTCAAGTTATTAAACATAAATGGTATCCGGTTTCTTGACCGTCGTAGGGCGATGCATGTTTTCGTCGAACCATTTCAACCTTTTCATGAAAGTTTAACTAATAGGGATAGTTCACTATGGGGATAAACGGGGAATTCAAAACAGGGTTTTAAATTATAGCAATTGCATTGCTTTAGTTTAACATACCTATATACGATATAGAATGTGTAGAATGCAAAATATAATTTCTAAACCTCGAATTTTAGGATTAAGGGAGTTCTTCTTTTTAATTTCACTGTAATAACGGTGTTAATATTACACCCATTTAATGGAACATTCCAAAGAAAAGGCGCGAAGATTTACTCGTGGCGTTTGGCGCAAAATTATGAATAATTACCCGCCTTTCATAATTCTTATACAGGTGTACTATTGTAGAAGTTTATATACAGGAACATTAAGAGTAGTAGTCCCAATAGCGTAGTGGTGTGCGCTACAGATAGAAATAAAAAGTAAGTTGGTTTTTCCCCATTGGGTTCAATCCCCATTGTCGCAAAAAAAATTTAATCCCCTTTTTAGCTTAATTTCACTTTTTTTTCAAGATCGAACGGAAGACCTCTCGTTGCTTGCAACGAGATCGTTTCTAGTTATTATTATTATTCTTATTTTTTTGACTTTCTAATTTTGTGCACGCGATTTCTCAAAGACTACTGGATGAAATTACATGAAATTTTCAGGACAGATGTGTCGTTACATGAATTTTGTATATCCGAGAGAAAATTTGGAAACTCACTTCCGGTGCTAAGTTACGGACAATTTTCTGAAATTAAAATGACACTTTGTCCACGATTAAACTCAAAAACGGTAAAAGATATCAATATGAAACTTTCAGGGATTATAGATCGTGATATATACTATCCAGGACGCGACTTTTTGTTAGTCGTCGGTACTTCCTGTCGTTAGGAGAAGCGAATTGAAAAAATCGTATTTTCTAACTTTTTTGTTTTTCAATATATTTTATTTATTTTTGGAATGTTAATAGAGACCCTTCTACTGATGCTTACTATACAAGTTGTTTGAATTTTGGTTAATCTGAACTCTAGATATTAATTTTTGAAAATCTGAAGCGGGTCCAAGATGGCGTCTGCCTCTGTCAACTCCGCCATTTCGCGAGTAGGGGTTTATGGAGGCAGCTGAGCGTTTGATTAAACCAATCTGACATAAGGATACATGAAATGTAAAAAAACTACTTGGACTTTCACGTAGTAGTACGTTGGAATTACGTGTCAATCTTAAAACTTAATTTCCGTTTCACTGCTTTAGTTTAACTGGGCTAGATACGATATGTAATGTGTACAATGTGTTAAATATACTTTCTTAACGTCGAAATAAAGTGAAGGCTATAAGAACGTTTTATTTATTTAATTTCATTGAAGCTATCACACCTATTTGATAGATCAGTCCAAAGAAAAGGTGCGAATATTTACTCGTGGCGTTTGCCGCGAAATCATCAATAGTGGCCCGCCTTTTATAATTCTTAGACAGGTGTACTGTTGCAAATGTATACACAAGTATATTTAGAGCAGTGCTCCCAATAGCTTAATGGTTTGCGCGTTAATACATCACGTAGTAATTACGTTACAATTCTGTGTCAAACTAAAGATTTATTCCAGGGTCTTCTCAAACGTCTTCTGTAACTGGTTTTGGTTGGTTCTCAAAGTAGAAAAAGAAAAGACTAAATGTGCAAATGAGAGATACCTATTATCACTTATTTTGCAAGACGGAAAAACAGATCTTAAATCATAGTTATAAGTAATAGTTTTTCAAGAAACAATATCGATGCATGTATATAGTAAGTATAAAACGTATAACCACTGTTTTTCCCATGCACACTTGTGTGATATTAAACGAATAGAAAAGACAAAAATAAGAAAACCATTTCAATAAGATCGTCTAATGGAGTTTATATTAACATTCTTTTCTCAAAGATCTGAATCAAGTTATTGAGCATAAATGGTATCTGATTCCTTGACAGTCGTAGAGCGAGGCATGTTTTTCGGCGAAACATTTCAACCTTTTCATGAAAGTGTAACTAATCGGCATACTTCACTTCTGAGACGTGAAATAATAAAATTTAAATTATAGTCATTTCACTGCTTTTGTGTTACTTTTCTATAGAATGTGTACAATGTGTTAAACATATTTTTAAAGCTCGAAATGTAGGATATGAGAACGTTCTTTTTTCTTAATTTCATTGAAGCTATCACACCTATTTGATAGATCAGTCCAAAGAAAAGGCGCGAAGATTTAAAGTGGCGTTTGGCGCGAAATTTTGAATAATGGCCCGTCTTTTATAATTCTTAGACAGGTGTACTGTAGCAAAAGTATACACGTCAAGTACATTTAGAGCAGTACTCCCAATAGCGTAATGGTTAGCGCGTTGGGGATAAAAGGGGAAAAAAGCGTGTTAATTGGATTTTCACGCTGGCGACCTGGATTCAATTTGTGACAAAAAGTTTAATCATTTCTCAGCTCGACCTTACGATTTTTTTTTCCAGAATCGGACGGAAGACCTCTCGTTGCTCGCAACGAGATCGTTTCTAGTTATTAAGGTCTTCCGTCTTCACGGAAGACCTTATAGTGATTCTATTGTTTCTTATTAAGGTCTTCCGACTTCCTTCGGAAGACCTTATTGTTATTCGTCTGTTTATTATTATTATTATTATTATTATTATTATTTTTCTTTTTTTCATAGTTAGAGCGATATCTCAGCTGTGCGTGGACGGATCTAAAAGATTTTTACAGGGATGATGCATCATGAGAATATCTCTAGACGTGTTTTTCATTTTTTCGAAATTCACTTTCGTTCGCGATTTTGGGGGATTTTTGTTTTTTTTAAAAGGCAATTTGTCCAGCAGTTTTCTCGAGAACGGCTGAAGATATGAAAGTGAAACTCACTGAGGTAATAGAACATCAAACTCCAATCTGAACAACGACCTTTATTTTTCGTCGTCGGCACTTCCGGTCGCAAACGGAAGTGAATTCAAAAAGTCCCATTTTTCAATTTTTTTGTTTTTCGATATTTTTCTTTAGGATTTACAGGGTTTATAGCATGTCTAATGAGAATTCTAAATATGTGTTCCGTGTCTTGATGCGTGCATATATTGAAAAGATATGACCGAACCAAACTTTGTCCCACTGTCGGGGGTTCGAATCCCGCCGTGGGCGTTCCCAAATTTTTTCTTTGTTTCTCTAATTTTTCAATTGCAAATGCCTTTTCTCACTTTTATAACATGTATAAAATATTTTGCCGATTTTTAAAAGCTATATTTAAAGATATTTTGAGGTTTACCTGTAATAATCATGATATATGTTGAGAGACTGCTGTAAATGAACTTAAACCAAAAAAAATTTTTGAAATGGGATGAGGCAGCTTAGATCTCTAACGAAAAGTCGGTCGGAAGACCGCTTGTTGCTCTAGCAACAAGAACGCATCTAGTTATTATTATTATTCTTTTTTTTGACAAAATTTTGTGCACGCGATTTCTCGAAAACTATTCAGCGCTTTTTGATGAAACTTTCACAAAATATGTGTCATAACATGAAGTTGTGCATGCCGAAGAATTTTTGGTAAATTCGCTTTTGGTGCCAAGTTATGGATGATTTCCTGATTTTAAAATGCGATTTTGTCGCGCACTTTTATTGAAAATGGCTGAGAATATGAACTGGAGACTTATTGGAGATGATCGATCATGACTTTGTGGTTTGCAGAATCGCCTTTTTGTGCGTCGTCAGCACTTCCGGTTTCTGCCGGAAGCATATTTAAAAAATGCAAATTTTCAATTTTTTTGTTTTTCAATATTTTTCTTTGTTGTTTTTAATGAAAATAGAGACTCTTTTGCAAATGTGTAATGTGTAATTTTTTTTAGAATCGAAAAAGGCAATCTCGAGATATTCGCATTTAAAAATTTGAAGCGGTGTTTTCAATGGCCGAATGGTTAGCACGTTGGATTGTCACGCGGGCGACCCGGGTTCGCTCCCCCGAATGTCCGATTTTTTTTTATCACTTTTTCTGCTAGATTTTTCGTTTTTTATTTCAGAATCGAACGGAAGACCTCTCGTTGCTCGCAACGAGTATCGTTCTAGTTATTCTTATTCTTTTTTTTGACAAAATTTTGTGCAGGCGATTTCTCGAAAACTATTCAGCGGTTTTTCATGAAACTTTCACAAAATATGTGTCATTATATGAAGTTGTTACATCCGTAGAGAAATTTGGAAAATTCGCTTCTGGTGCCAAATTATGGACAATTTCCTGATTTTAAAATGCGATTTTGTCGCGCACTTTTATCGAAAACGGCTGAGGGTATGAACTGGAGACTTATTGGAGATGATAGATCATGACTTTGTGGTTTGCAGAATCACCTTTTCGTGCGTCGTCAGTACTTCCGGTCGTTACGAGATGTAAATTGAAAAAAATCGTATTTTCTAACTTTTTTGTTTTTCAGTATTTTTCATTTATTTTTGGTATGTTAATAGAAACCCTTCTAATAATGCCTACTATATAATTTGTTTGAATGCTGATAAATCTAAACTTTAGATATTAGTATTCAAAAATCTGAAGCGGGTCCAAAATGGCGGCTGTCTATTTCAACGCCGACATTTCGCAATATGGGTTTACAGAGGCAGCCGAGCGTTTGCTTGAACGAAAGTAACATAAGGATAAATGAAATGTAAAGGAATACTTGGATTGGCACGTCTTAGTTACGTTGCAGTTCTGTGTGAAACTAACGTCTTCTATAATTGGTTTTTGCTGGTTCTCAAAGTAGAAAAAGAAAAGACTAAATGTGCAAATGAAATTTGATACCTAATATCTTTTGTGCACTACGGAAAAACAGATCTTAAATTTATCATACTAATAAATAATACTTTTTCAAAAAAGAATATCAATTATGTCAATATCAATATCAAGTATAAATCTCAACCACTGTTTTTCTATGCACAATTGTGTCATATTAAACTTAAAATAAGACAAAAATAAGAAAACAATTTTTTTAAAGATCGCTTCATGGAGTTTATTTTAGCATTCTTGTCTCAAAGACCTGGTTCAAGTTATTGAGCATAAATGATATCTGATTCTTAGACTGTCGTACATGTAGGGCGAGCCATGTTTTTCGACGAAACGTTTCAACCTTTTTCGATTAACTAATCGGGATAGTTCACTTTGGGGATAAACAGGAAATTGAAAAAAAAGTTTAAAATTTATAACCGTTTCATCGCTTTAGTGTTACATGCATAAATACAATATGGAAATTGTAAATTGTGTTAAATATATACATTCTAAACTTCGAAATGTAGGCTATGAGAACGTTCTTTTTTTAATTTCATTGAAGCTATCACTCCTATGTAATAGAACATTCCAAAGAAAAGGTACGAAGATTAACTCGTGGCGTTTGGCGCTGAATTTTAAATAGTGACCCGCCTTTGATAAATTTTAGAGAGAAGCACTGTTTCGTGAATATATACAAGCAGATTTAGAGTAGAGGTCCCAGTAGCGTAATATTCAGAGCGTTGGAATTTCATGCTGGTGACTTGCGTTCAATCCCCCTTCTGTGCAATTTTTTTTTTTTTTTTCTTTACATTTTCACCTCCATTCAACGTTTTCTTCCCGGAATCGGACGGAAGACCTCTCGTTGCTCGCAACGAGTTTCACATCTAGTTAAGGTCTTCCGTCTCCAACGGAAGACCTTCTTGTTATTCTTCGGTTTCTTTTTCCCTATTATTATTATTATTAAGGTCTTCCGTCTCCAACGGAAGACCTTATTGTTTTCGTTCGGTTTCATTTTCCCTATTATTATTTTTTTTTTTCTTACCGATTTTGTGCACGCAATTTCTCGGAAACGGCTCTCCCGATTTTCACCAAACTTTCAGATCTGATAGATATTCATCTGAACCTTGTCGGAAATTTTCGTCGTTGATGACGTCACTTCCGGTCGTGAGATATGGACGATTTTCAGATTTTTAGAGGGTCGGCTTGTCCTGAGATCTCCCCCCAAACGACTGAAGATATCGACTTGAGATTTTCAGTGAAGGTAGAGGAAGGATGGTAGATGTGACATTTTGCATATAGAGCTTTCCAGGTAAAAAGGCATCGACGCTCGCCTGGGCTCGAAAAATAGGCTCATACGCATCTCCCAAAAATTGATTCGTTTTCTGTTATATCTTTTTACTGGTGAATATTTTGTTAAAACATATATAATAAAAAATGTGCAATATAGTAAGACCTTTCATTTGATTTGAAGAAAATGGGGTTATCCCTTCAAATTAGGGACATAGAGGGGCCAAAAATCTCTCGTCTTTAACTCTTTAATTATCAATATTTTGTGATACATTACTGAAGCAAAGATATTCAACTTAACAATTTGCACCAATATATACCAAAATTTTGATCATATGTTTCGTAGTAAAGGGTCACAGGGGGTTAGAATGCTATATCTTTGACGCTTTATATCTCGAAAAGCGTGAATATTTCGATAAGCAATATTGAACAAAAGATGGTCAAAATAATGTTCCCAACAATATGCATACTTTTTATTTGTTCATTTTTTCCGTCAACACTTCCGGTGTAAACCGGAAGTACATGAAATTTAAATACATGTGCATGTATAGCATTTTTTTTTCCATTTTCTAATGCATGTAATTGTTCGTTATAGAGATTTAAAGAATGCGTAGCATCTTAATATTTCCACCGAAAGTACGGTTCGTTCAAACCGGAAGTTGTCTAAAAATGAGTATTTCCCATCGAAACTTTCAGGGATGATTACTGCTTGCTTGATGTAGAGTTGAAAGTAGTTTTGAGCACATACGGTCGCACCGGAAGTGAGGAAGTAGAACCGGAAGTTGATTGGAATTGATAGATCCTACATTTTATTTGTGTTTCTAAACATATTTTGAAGAATTCTTGTGCCTTTCTGACATTTTTTATCCTATCAGTGAAATTATCCCAGCACAGGTCTTATTCCATCAGATATCGGACGGAAGACCTACTCGTTGCTTGCAACGAGATCGCATCTAGTTATTATTATTATTATTCCAACCGATTTTGTGCAAGCGATTTCTCAGAGGTGGCTCGTCCGATTTCTACCAAACTTTCAGATCTGAAAGATATTCAATTGATCTTGATAGGTTTTTTTCCTTTTTGATTATCTCACTTCCGGTCGTGAGATATGGACGATTTTCTGATTTTCAGAGGGTCGGCTTGTCCGGGAAACTCCTCCGAAACGACTTAAGATATGGACTTAAGATTTTCAGGGAAAATAGAGGAAGGTTTGATGAGTTGCAATTGGGTCTCCAAATCTTTCTTGCGCAAAAGGCACCGAAGTTCGGTAGGGCCGAAAAAATGTCTCAGAAATATCTCACAAAATTTGACGCATTTTGTCTCATATCTTCACACCTGTTCATAATTTGTTAAAGCATATTGAAGACAAAATGTGCAACATTGCAAGACCTTTCATTTGATTTCAAAAAAATAGGGCTGACCCTTCAAAATAGGGGCTCAGAAGGGCCAAAAGTCTTTATCTATAACTCTCTAATGATCAATATTTTGTTATACATTACTGAGAAAAAGTATTCATCTTAACAATTTGATGCTTACTATATAAGTTGTTTGAAAATTGGCTTATCTGAATTCTAGATATTAATATTTGAAAATCTGAAGCGGGCTCAAGATGGCGGCTGTCTTTTTAATTCCGCCATTTCGCAATTGGGGTTTATTGAGGCAGCTGAGCGTTTGATTAAACCATTCTGACATAAGAATGCTTGAAATGTAAAAAAACTACTTGGACTTTCACGTAGTAGTACGTTGCAATTCAGTGTCAATCTTAACACTTAATTTCCGTTTCACTACTTTAGTGTAACTGGGCTAGATACGATATGTGAAATGTGTACAATGACTTTTTAAACGTCGAAATAAAATAAAGGCGATAAGAACGTTTTATTTATTTTATTTCATTGAAGCTATCAGACGTATTTAATAGATTAGTCCAAAGAAAATGCAAACTTTGAGGCTAGGTAGAGCTATGTCTGAAAATCGCGCAATATTTACTCGTGGCGTTTGGCGCAAATTATTAATAGTGACCCGCCTTTTATGATTCTTAGACAGGTGTACTGTTGCAAAAGTATACACACAAGTACATTTAGAGCAGTACTCCCAAAAGCTTAATGATTTGCGCGTTGGGGATAAAACAAACAGAAAAAGGCGACATGGGTTCAATCCTCTTTGTGACCAAAATTTTGAATCACTTTTCAGCTCGATTTTATGAGATTTTTTTTCCTGAATCGGACGGAAGACCTCTCGTTGCTCGCAACGAGATCGTTTCTAGTTATTATTATTTTTCTTCCAACCGATTTTGTGCAAGCGATTTCTCAAAGATGGCTCGTCCGATTTATACCAAACTTTCAGATCTGAAAGATATTCAGTTGATCTTGATAGGTTTTTTTGCTTTTTGATTATCTCACTTCCGGTCGTAAGAAATGGACGATTTTCTGATTTTCAGAGGGTCGGCTTGTCCAGGAAACTCCTCCAAAACGACTTAAGATATCGACTTAAGATTTTTTAGTGAAGATAGAGGAAGGTTTGGCGAGTTGTAATTGGGTCTCCAAATCTTTCTAGCGCAAAAGGCGCCGGCGCTCGGTAGGGCCCGAAAAATGTCTCAGAAATATATCACAAATTTTAACACATTTTGTTTCATATCTTCACACCTGTTCATAATTTGTTAAAGCATATTGAAGTAAAAATGTGCAACATCACAAGATCTTTCATTTGATATCAAAAAAAATAGGGCTGACCCCTCAAATTAGGGGCTCAGAGGGGCCAAAAGTCTTTTATCTATAACTCTCTAATGATCAATATTTTGTTATACATTACTGAAGCAAAAGTATTCATCTTAACAATTTGATGCTTACTATATAAGTTGTTTGAATATTGGGTAATCTAAACTCTAGATATTAAGATTTGAAAATCTGAAGCGGGCCAAAGATGGCGGCTGTCTCTGTCAACTCTGCCATTTCGGAGTAGGGGTTTATGGGGGCAGCTGAGCGTTTGGTAAAACCATTCTGACATAAGGATACATGAAATGTGAAAAACTACTTGGACTTTCACGTAGAAGTACGTTGCAATTCAGTGTCAATCTTAAAACTTAATTTCCGTTTACCTGCTTTAGTGTAACAGGGCTGGGTACGATATGTAATGTGTACAATGTGTTAAGTATACTTTCTTAAAGTTGAAATAAAATGAAGGCGATAAGAACGTTTTATTTATTTAATTTCATTGAAGCTAAAAACCTATTTGATAGATCAGTCCAAAGAAAAGGCGCGAATATTTACTCCTGGCGTTTGGCGCGAAATTATGAAAAATGCCCCGCCTTTTCTGATTCGTAGTCAGGTGTACTGTTGCAAAAGTATACACAAATATATTTAGAGCAGTACTCCCAATGGCTTAATGGTTTGCGCATTGTGGATAAAAGAGAAAAAAAGCGCATTCACATTGGCGACCTTGGTTCAATCTTACTTGTGACCAAAATTTTGAATCACTTTTCAGTTTGATTTTACAAGGGTTTTTTTGTGAATCGGACGGAAGACCTCTCGTTGCTCGCAACGAGATCGTTTCTAGTTAAGGTCTTTCGACTTCCTTCGGAAGACCTTATTGTTTTCCGTCGGTTTCCTATTATTATTATTATTATTCTTTTTTTCATTTTTATGGCGATATCTCAGCTGTGTCTGTACGGATTTCAAAGATTTTTACAGGAAAGATGCACCAGTTTAATATCTCCGGACGTGTTTTTCATTTTTTCAAAAATTTCTTCCGTTCGCGATTTTTGGGGAAAATTGTATTTTTTAAATGGATTTTTGTACACTACTTTTCTCGAAAACCGCTAAAGATATGACATTGAAACTTATGGACATGAAAGAACATCACATGTACATGTGCCGAACGTCCTTCATTTTTTGTCGTTCCTACTTCCGGTCGCAAACGGAAGTGAATTCAAAAAGTCCAATTTTTCAACTTTTTTGTTTTTCAATATTTTTCTTTCGGATTTTCAGGGTTTATAGAGGGTCTTCAAAGATATCTATATATGTTTTCATTTTCTCCATACGTGTGTTTATTGCAAAGATATGACCGAACCAAACTTTGTCTTACTGTCGGGGGTTCGAATCCCGCTCGGGGCGTTCCCCAAATTTTTTCTCTCCTTTTGTCTTTTTTCAGTTGCAAATTACTTTTCACTCTTCAATAACATGTGTGGAACATTTTGCCGATTTTTAAAAACTATATTCGGAGATATTTTGTGAAATACCTGGAACAATCACGATCTTTGTTGTGAAACTACTGTAAATGAACGTAAACGAAAAAATACATTCTGAAATCTATTTCATGAGATGACACAGCATAGAACTCTAAAGAAAAATCGGTCGGAAGACCTACTTGTTGCCCTAGCAACAAGAACGCATCTAGTTATTCTTATTATTATTCTTTTTTTTGACAAAATTTTGTGCAGGCGATTTCTCGAAAACTGTTCAGCGGTTTTTCATGAAACTTTCACAAAATATGTGTCATTATATGAAGTTGTTACATCCGAAGAGAAATTTGGAAAATTCGCTTCTGGTGCCAAGTTATGGACAATTTCCTGATTTTAAAATGCGATTTTGTCGCCCCTTTTTGTCGAAAATGGCTAAGTATATGATATGGAGACTTATTGGAGATGATAGATCATAACTTTGTGGTTTGCGGAATCACCTTTTCGTGCGTCGTCAGTACTTCCGGTCGTTACGAGATGCAAATTTAAAAAAATCGTATTTTCTAACTTTTTTGTTTTTCAGTATTTTTCATTTATTTTCGGTATGTTAATAGAAACCCTTCTAATAATGCTTACTATATAATTTGTTTGAATGGTGATAAATCTAAACTCTAGATATTAGCGTTCAAAAATCTGAAGCGGGTCCAAAATGGCGGCTGTCTCTGTCAACGCCGACATTTCGCAATAGGTGTTTACGGAGGCAGCCGAGCGTTTGTTTGAACGAACGTAACATAAGAATAAATGAAAGGCAAAGGAATACGAGGGTTGTCCCGTAAAATCGTGGACAAGTTGTCTAGTGTAAAAAATAAACTTCACTGCTTTCTGAAATTTTCACTATTATTTAGTACATATTTAAATAATATACACAGCAAATTTCAGATAAATATATGCATAAATAAACAAATTATGTGATTTTATGCCATGTATTGTATCACCTTACGGCGCATGGATTATAACGTCAAAGTGTTTAAAACAGCGTCACGTTTTATCTTTGCTGAAAATGAAGTTGGATGAGTCCGACTTAAATTTAGGAATTTCATTGATACACATTCTTTATTCCATTCGAAGAACCAATTTCATGCGATCTTCTGAAGATTTATCAGTAAGTTACGGACAATATTCTCACCATCATTCAACTAAAAGAAAATCTCATATCGGCGGTCTACTGTGACAGCGTCTTTTGCTATTACATTAGGAGATTGTCCGTATGTTTTGTACTCCCCAGGGACTTGATCAAAAAAGACTTCGCTAAGAAAACTCCTATTTCATTTGTATACTTAAGATATGGTGATATTTTTATAATCTTTTTTCCTTATGGTCATTTCAAGTCTCTAAAGGTGTCATTACAACATCGAATTACTCTTTAACGTCATAAAACGTCGCCATTTTTCGTGTGTTGTGTTTACCACTTTCCCATTTCGAATGCTCGAGAAACAGCCAAAAATTAACCAAATGCCTTAAAATTTTTACAAAGACTACAAAATTGATTGTTGAATTGAATTAGGATAATTTTAATCCAAATCTTATGTATTTAAAATTTTTATTTTGAATTCAAACTTGTGTATTTTTTAATAAAACCTTGGTGTTTTGTCCGTGCGCCGTAGGACAATACCCCGTGCACATTCAAGCATAATAAAATCTTTCTTTTTGCCTATATTTTATCAAAAAAATTATCATGCATATAAATATGATAAATAAACATTTTCTGAAATTTTCAGCTTAGTGCGCCCATTACTTTTCGAGAAAAACGCTTTGTCCACGATTTTACAGGACAACCCTCGTACTTGGATTGTCACGTCGTATTTACGTTGCAGTTCTGTGTCAAACGAATGTCTTCTATAACAGGTTTTCAAAGTTGAAAAAGGAAAGACTAAATGTGCAAATGAAATTCGATACCTAATATCTCTTGTGCATCGCCGAAAAACAGATCTTAAATCATACTTATAAGTAATACTTTCTCAAAAAAGAATATCAATTAATTTTGTCAGTATAAATATTAACCACTGTTTTTCCTATGCACACTTGTGTCATATTAAACTAATAAATTAGACAAAAATAAGAAAACGATTTTTTTAAAGATCGCTTCATGGAGTTTATTTTAGCATTCTTGTCTCAAAGACCTGATTCAAGTTATTGAGCATAAATGATATCGGATTCCTGACAGTCGTAGGGCGAGTCATGTTTTCCGGCGAAACTTTTCAACCTTTTTCGATTAACTATTCGGGATAGTTCACTTTGAGGATAAACAGGAAATTGAAAAAAAATCATATCCGTTTCACCGCTTTAATGTTACATGCATATATACAATATGGAAATTGTAAAATGTGTTAAACATACTTTCTAAACTTCGAATCTTAGGCTATAAGAACGTTCTTTTTTTAATTTCATTGAAGCTATCACACCTATTTAATAGAAAATTCGAAAGAAAAGGGGCGAAGATTAACTCATGGCGTTTGGCGCTAAAATTTGAATAGTGACCCGCCTTTCATAATTTTAAGAGAGAAGCATAGTTTCGTTGATGTATACAAGTGGATTTAGAGTAGCGGTCCCGATAGCGTAATATTTAGTGAGTTGGAATTTCATGTGGCGACGTTTGTTCAATCCCCCTTGTGTGCAAATCTTTTATTTTTACTTTTCAGCTCGATTTTACGTTTTCTTTCCGGAATCGCAACGAGTTTCATGTAGTTATTATTATTGTTTTTTTTTCTTACCGATTTTGTGCACGCGATTTCTCGAAAACGGCTCGATGGATTCCCATGAAACTTTCAGGACTTATGTAACATTACTTGAACCCTATGCGTTTTTTTCTGTTTTGATGACGTCACTTCCGGTCCGGAGTTATCGACATTTTAATGGTTTTTCAGGGGTCAGTTTGTCCGCACGATTTTTCCTAAACGGCTTTAGATAGACACATGATACTTTCAGGTATGGTAGACCTTTGTATATAGATTTGCGGAATGTATTTCATTTTTATCGGAAGTGCCGCACGTCGGCGCTCGCTATGGCCCGAAAATAGTCCTATCGCGAACTTCATAATTTTTAACACCTTTTCTACAATATCTTTTTACCTGGAAATATTTTATTAAAACATATAGAACAAAAGAAGTGTAGAATTCCAAGATCTTTAAAATGATATCTTTTAAAAAAGGGCTGGACCCTAAAATTAAGGGCCTAGAAGGGCCGAAAGTTTATCCTTTATATTTCAAAAAGTATTGAGAATTTGTAATACGTCAAAGAAGCAAAGTTGTTCAAAATGTCAAGCTCAATCTATTCGCGTCGTCAAAATACGTCCGGCATCGTCACTTCCAGCCAAACCGGAAGCAGCCGGAAAATTTTTGCCGTTCTTCATAAGTTTCTGGGTAATAAATGTCTCTGGGGGCATAAAAATTAATTTTCCGTCCGTCGACGTCACTTCCAGTCAAACCGGAAGTAGCAAAAAGTGGCTTATTTTTGCATTAATTAACATAGCTTTAGAGGATTCAAACCATTTTTAGGCGTTATTTCTCATTTTTGTTAAAAAATGAAAGCTACTTCCGGTCAAACTGGACGGAAGACCTACTCGTTGCTTTGCAACGAGCTTTGCTCTAGTTATTTTTCTTTTTCTTTTGTCCGCGAGTGATCTTGTAAACTGTTCACCCGAAGTAGGTAAAACCTTTTTAGGGTCAGTAGGCATGTTATGTAGATTTGCCGAACAAAGGTCATTTTGCGCGCACGTGCTTGCAAGAGATGCACGTGCAACAAGTGAAATGACCGATTTAATTGATATAGGCGTAACTTTTTAATTTTTTGATGAAATGCTTTGAAACTTATAATATAAGGATATATTAGTAGCATAGACAATATGACATGGTCAAAATAGCAAGATCTCACGCGCATGCACGTGCGCTTCGCTCTGATTGGCTGAAACTAAAGTCTCAATATCTTTCTTGTTTTTTGACGAAATCCTTTGAAATTTTGAACATTGCGATGCGTTAGGATATCCTACAACATGATATATAGCAATTATCATGAAAACACGTGCATGCACGTGCGCTGCAATCTGATTGGCGTAAACTTTAAATAGCTATAACTCCCTTGGTTTTCAACCAAACAGGATGGGATTTGGAACATAGATAGATATAATGGACTACTACAGGAAGGTATGGTCACCAGGCACATGCATACACGTGCGTGTACGTGCGCTGCAATCTGATTGGCGGAAACTTTAAACAGCTATAACTCCCTTGGTTTTCAACCAAACGGGATGGGATTTAAAACATAGATAGATGTAATGGACTTCTACAAGAAGGTGTGGTCACCATGCTCATGTATGCACGTGCGTGCACGTGAAATGAGCAAAATCAAAAATACACTTGAATGAGCGTATTTTCAAATACTTTTGGATTAAATACTTTAATATTTAGTACAGTGTATATTAGATTATATAGATTGTGTACACAAGATGATATGGTCATTACGCACAGGCATTCACATGCGCATGCGTGCAATGCTGAAATTTGAATGAACTTGGTACACTTTTGGGTAAACGTTGTTAAAGTCTCATAGAGTTTGTCTTAGTTAATGAAGCTTACAGGGAATATAGCACCAAAAGGGAGTTGGGGAGCGTTTGGGGAACATCTGTAACGGTCCCCATTACAATTAGCACTAGTTATTATTAAGGTCTTCCGTCTTCACGGAAGACCTTATAGTGATTGTATTGTTTCTTATCTCCAACGGAAGACCTTATTGTTTTCGTTCGGGAACAAACGAATTGTTTTTACTCTGTTTTTATTATTATTATTATTATTTTTCTTCCTGGGAAAATTTTGTACTTGAGTGATCTTGTAAACTACACATCCAACTAAGGTAAAATGTTTTTAGGGTCAGTAGACATGTTATGTAGATTTGCGGAACAAAGGTCATTTTGCGCGCACGTGCTTGCAAGAGCGCGCACGTGCAACACTTGAAATGACCGATTTAATTGATATAGGCATAACTTTTCACATTTTTGATGAAGTGCTTTGAAACTCATAATATAAGGATATATTTGTGGCATTGACAATATGACATGGTCAAAATAGCAAGATCTCACGCGCATGCACGTGCGCTTCGCACTGATTGGCTGAAACTAGAGTCTCTATATCTTTCTTGTTTTTTGAAGAAATCCTTTGAAATTTTGAACATAGCCATGTATTAAGATATCCTACAACGTGATATATAGCAATTATCATGAAAACACGTGCATGCACGTGCGCTGCAATCTGATTGGCTGAAACTTTAAATAGCTTCAACTCCCTTGGTTTTCAACCAAACAGGATGGGATTTGGAACATAGATAGATATAATGAAGTTCTACTAGAAGATATGGTCACCATGCACATGCATACATGTGCGTGTACGTGCGTTGCAATCTGATTGGCTGAAACTTTAAACAGCTATAAATCCCTTGGTTTTCAACCAAACAGGATGGGATTTGGAACATAGATATATATAATGGACTTCTACAAGAAGGTATGGTCACTATGCACATGCATACATGTGCGTTTACGCGCGCTGCAATCTGATTGGCTGAAACTTTAAACAGGTATAACTCCCTTGGTTCTCAACCAAATGGGGTGGGATTTAGAACATTGATAGATGTAATGGACTTCTACAAGAAGGTATGGTCACCATGCTCATGTATGCACGTGCGTGCACGTGAAATGGGTAAAATAAAAAATACACTTGAATGAGCGTTTTTCTTTAAATACTTTTGGATTAAATACTTTAATATTTAGCATATTAAAATATGTAGATTGTGTAGACAATATGATATGGTCATTATGCACATACATTCACATGCGCAAGTGTGTAATGATAAAATTTGAATGAACATGGTACGCTTCTGGGTAAACGTTGTTAAAGTCTCAAATGCATAGAGTTTGTCTTATTTATTTAAGCTTACAGGGAATATGACTATAAAGGGGAGTTGGGGAGCGTTTGGGGAACATCTGTAACGGTCCCCGTTACAATTAGCACTAGTTATTATTATTATTATTATTATTATTATTATTATTTTTCTTACCGATTTTGTGCCCGCGATTTCTCGAAAACGGCTGGCCCGATTTTCACCAAACTTTCAGATCTAATAGATATTCAACTGAACCTTTTCGGTAATTTTCGTCGTTGATGACGTCACTTCCGGCCGTGAGATATGGACGATTTTCTGATTTTTAGAGGGTCGGCTTGTCCTGAGATCTCCTCCTAAACGACTAAAGATATCGACTTGAGATTTTCAGTGAAGGTAGAGGAAGGATAGTAGATGTGACATTTTGCATATAGAGCTTTCCAGGTAAAAAGGCATCAACGTTCGCCTGGGCTCGAAAAATAGGTTCATACGCATCTCGCAAAAATTGATACGTTTTCTTTTATATCTTTTTACTGGTTAATATTTTGTTAAGAAATATATAATAAAAAATGTGCAATATAGTAAGACCTTTCATTTGATATCAAGAAGATGGGGTTAGCCCTTCAAATTAGGGGCATAGAGGGGCCAAAATCTCTCGTCTTTAATTCTTTAATGATCAATATTTTGTGATACATTACTGAAGCAAAGATATTCTACTTAACGATTTGCTACAATATATACTAAAAATTTGATCATATGTTACGTAATAAAGGGTCACAGGGGGCTAGAATGCTAAATCCTTGACGCTTTATATCTCGAAAAGCGTGAATATTTTGATAAGCAATATTGAACAAAAGATGGTCAAAATAATATTCCCAACAATATGCATATACTTTTAATTTTTTCATTTTTCATTTTTTCCGTCGACACTTCTGTTGTAAACCGGAAGTACATGTAGTTTAAATGCATGTTTAGCGATTTTTTTTCATTTTCTAATGAATGTAATTGTTCATTATAGAGATTTAATGAATGCGTAGCATCTCAATATTTCCACCGGAAGTACGGTTCGTTCAAACCGGAAGTTGTCTAAAATCGAGTATTTTCCATCGAAACTTTCAGGGATGATTTTTGCATGCTTGATGTAGAGTTGAAAGTAGATTTGAGCACATACGGTCGCACCGGAAGTGAATAAGTAGAACCGGAAGTTGATTGGAATTGATAGATCCTACATTTTTTTTGTGTTTCTAAACATATTTTGAAGAATTCTTGTGCCTTTTTGACGTTTTTATCCTATCAATGGAATTATGCCAACACAGGTCTTATTCCATCAGATATCGGACGGAAGACCTACTCGTTGCTTGCAACGAGATCGCATCTAGTTAAGGTCTTCCGTCTCCAACGGAAGACCTTCTTGTTATTCTTCGGTTTCTTTTTCCCTATTATTATTATTTTTTTTCCAACCGATTTTTGTGCACGCGATTTCTCAGAAACGGCTCGGTCAATTAACATGAGTTTTTCATATGTAATAGATCGTCAATCGGTCTTGATAGGTTTTTAAGCGTTTTTATGACGTCACTTCCGGTCGTGAGATATGGACAATTTTCTGATTTTAAATTGCAATTTTGTCTGAACTTAGTAGCGAAAACTGCTTAAGATATGATCTGAAGATTAATTGGAGATGATAGTTCATGATTTATAGCGTTGCAGAATCGCCTTTTCTTGCGTCGTCAATACTTTCGGTCGATACCGGAAACGAATTTAAAAAATGCAATTTTTCAACTTTTCTTTTTTGATATTTTTGTTTTAGAATTGAATAGAGACACTTCTGCAGAAGCCATATATGTAATTTGTTTGAAAATCGAAAAAGCCAATCTCGAGATATTTGCATTTGAAAACTCGAAGCGGCGATCCCAATGGCCAAATGGTTAGCGCGTTGGATTGTCACGCGGTCAACCCGGGTTCGATCCCCCATGTGATCAAAATAATTTTATCACTTTTTCTGCTTGATTTTTTTATATTTTTTAATTTTGAACCATTTCCAACTATATATTATAAACTTTTAAGCATATCTTACGTAATTAAGGGTCACAAGTGGCCAGAATGCTAAATCTTTGACGCTTTATATCTTGAAAAGAGGGAATATTTTGATAAGCAATATTGAACAAAAGATGGTCAGAATAATATTCTATACAATATGCATACTTTGAATTTTTGTAAAATGGCCCCATTAAGGACTTGTAGGGGTGGACCCTAAATATTTCCATTCAGCATATCTCCACCACGAAAAGAAATCTCTGAATAGGTTTTGAACAAAAAGTCTTTGATATCACAAGACCTTTCATTTGATATCAAGAAAAAGGGGCTGACTCTTCAAATTAGGGGCTCAGAGGGGCCAAAAGTCTTTCGTCTTTAACTCTTTAATGATCAATATTTGTGATACATTACAAAAGCAAAGATATTCATCTTAACGATTTGCAACAATATATGATACAATTTGTATCATATATTACGTAATTAGGGGTCACAAGGGGCCAGAATGTCAAATCTTTGACGATTTATATCTCAAAAAGGGGGAATATTTTGATAAGCAACTCTCTAATGATCAATATTTTGTTATACATTACTGAAGCAAAAGTATTCATCTTAACGATTTGCAACAATATATGATAAAATTTGGTTCATATGTTACGTGATTAGGGGTCACAAGGGGCCAGAATGCTCTATTTTTTATGCTTTACGTGTCGAAAAGGAGGAGTATTTTTATAAGCCATATTGAACAAAAGATGTTCAGAATATCGTGATAAAAATCAGAAACTTTAGATTTAATAAAGGATAACTTAATGTCATTCTCTTTTAACGAATATCTCAGTCAAAATCACATCTCATCTTATCGAGAAATTCAACGGAAGACCTACTCGTTGCTCGCAACGAGATCTCATCTAGTTATTATTAAGGTCTTCCGTCTTCACGGAAGACCTTATAGTGATTGCATTGTTTCTTATTATTAAGGTCTTCCGACTTCCTTCGGAAGACCTTATTGTTTTCCGTCGGTTTCCTATTTTTATTATTATTATTATTATTCTTTTTTTCATTTTTATGGCGATATCTCAGCTGTGACTGTACAGATTTCAAAGATTTTTACAGGAAAGATGCACTAGGTTAATATCTCCAGACGTGTTTTTCATTTTTTCAAAATTTTCTTCCGTTCGCGATTTTTGGGGAAATTTGTATTTTTTAAATGGATTTTTGTACATTACTTTTCTCGAAAACGGCAGATGATATGACATTGAAACTTATGGACATGAAAGAACATCACATGCAGATGTGCCGAACGTCCTTCATTTTTTGTCGTTCCTACTTCCGGTCGCAAACGGAAGTGAATTCAAAAAGTCCAATTTTTCAACTTTTTTGTTTTTCAATATTTTTCTTTCGGATTCACAGGGTTTATAGAGCATCTTTAAAGATATTTATATATGTTTTCATTTTCTTCATGCGTGTGTTTTTTGCAAAGATATGACCGAACCAAACTTTGTCTTACTGTCGGCGGTTCGAATCCCACTCGGGGCGTTCCCCAAATTTTTTCTTTGTTTTTGTCTTTTTTCAGTTGCGAATTACTTTCCACTCTTTTATAACATGTTTGGAACATTTCGCCGATTTTTAAAAGCTATATTTGGAGATATTTTGTGAAATACCTGGAACAATCACGATCTGTGTTGAGAAACTACTGTAAATAAACGTAAACGAAAAAATACATTCTAAAATCTATTTCATGGGATGACGCAGCGTAGAACTCTCAAGAAAAGTCGGTCGGAAGACCTACTTGTTGCCCTAGCAACAAGAACGCATCTAGTTCTTATTCTTTTTTTGACAAAATTTTGTGCAGGCGATTTCTCGAAAACTATTCAGCGGTTTTTCATGTAACTTTCACAAAATATGAGTTATAATATGAAGTTGTTACTTCCGATGCAAAATTTGGAAAATTCGCTTCTGGTGCCAAGTTATGGACAATTTCCTGATTTTAAAATGCAATTTTGTCGCCCCTTTTTATCGAAAACGGTTTAGGATATGAACTGGAGACTTGGAGATGATAGATCATGACTTTGTGGTTTGCAGAATTACCTTTTCGTGCGTCGTCAGTACTTCCGGTCGTTACGAGATGCAAATTTAAAAAAATCGTATTTTCTAACTTTTTTGTTTTTCAGTATTTTTCATTTATTTTCGGCTTGTTTATAGAAACCCTTCTAATCATGCTTACTATATAATTTATTTGAATTGTGATAAGTCTAAACTCTAGATATTAGCATTCAAAAATCTGAAGCGGGTCCAAAATGGCGGCTGTCTCTGTCAACGCCGACATTTCGCAATAGGTGTTTACGTAGGCAGCCGAGCGTTTGTTTGAATGAAAGTAACATAAGAATAAATGAAAGGCAAAGGAATACTTGGATTGTCACGTCGTATTTATGTTGCAGTTCTGTGTCAAATTAACGTCTTCTATAATTGGTTTTGGCTGGTTTTCAAAGTAGAAAAAGAAAAGACTAAATGTGCAAATGAAATTCGATACCTAATATCTCTTGTGCATCGCCGAAAAACAGATCTTAAATTATACTTATAAGTAATGCTTTCTCAAAAAAGAATATCAATTAATTTTGTCAATATGAATATTAACCACTGTTTTTCCTATGCACACTTGTGTCATATTAAACTAATAAATTAGACAAAAATAAGGAAACTTTTTTTTAAAGATCGCTTCATGGAGTTTATTTTAGCATTCTTGTCTCAAAGACCTGATTCAAGTTATTGAGCATAAACGATATCGGATTCCTGACAGTTGTAGGGCGAGCCATGTTTTCCGGCGAAACTTTTCAACCTTTTTCGATTAACTATTCGGGATAGTTCACTTTGAGGAAAAACAGGAAATTGAAAAAAATTCATAACCGTTTCACCGCTTTAGTGTTACATGCATATGTACAATATGGAATTTGTAAAATGTGTTAAACATACTTTCTAAACTTCGAATCTTAGGCTATAAGAACGTTCTTTTCTTTTAATTTCATTAAAGCTATCACTCCTATTTAATAGAACATTCCGAAGAAAAGGGGCGAAGATTAACTCATGGCGTTTGGCGCTAAAATTTGAATAGTGGCCCGACTTTCATAATTTTAAGAGAGAAGCACTGTATCATTGATATATACAAGTAGATTTAGAGTAGAGGTCCCGATAGCGTAATATTTAGTGCGTTGGAATTTCATGTGGCGACTTTGGGTTCAATCCCCCTTGTGTGCAAATCTTTTTTTTTACTTTTCAAATCGATTTTACGTTTTCTTTCCGTAATCGGACGGAAGACCTCTCGTTGCTCGCAACGAGTTTCATCTAGTTATTATTCTTTTTTTTTGACAAAATTTTGTGCAGGCGATTTCTCGAAAACTATTCAGCGGTTTTTAATGAAATTTTCACAGAATATGTGTCATTACAGGAACTTTGTTCATCACAAACAAAATTTGGAAAATTTGCTTCTGGTACCAAGTTATGGACATTTTCCTGATTTTAAAATGCAATTTTGTCGCGCATTTTTATCGAAAATGGTTGAAGATATAAACTGGAGACTTATTGGAGATGATAGATCATGACTTTGTGGTTTGCAGAATTGCCTTTTCGTGCGTCGTCAGCACTTCCGGTTTCTGCCGGAAGCATATTTAAAAAATCCAATTTTTCAATTTTTTTGTTTTTCAATATTTTTCTTTGATGTTTTTCATCTAAATAGAGACTCATTTGCAAATGCGTAATATGTAATTTTTTTTTTTGAAAAAGCGGTGTTTTCAATGGCCGAATTGTTAGCGCGTTGGATTGTCACGCGGGCGACCCGGGTTCGCTCCCCCGAATGTCCGACTTTTTAAAATCACTTTTTCTGCTGGATTTTTCGTTTTTTATTTCAAAATCGGACGGAAGACCTCTCGTTGCTCGCAACGAGTTTCATATCTAGTTATTATTATTTTTCTTCTCGAGAAAATTTTGCCCGCGAATGATCTTGTAAAGCACACATCCGATTAAGGGGAAACCTTTTAAGGGTAAGTAGGCATGTTATGTGGATTTGCGGAACGAAGGTCATTTTGCGCGCACGTGCTTGCAAGAGCGCGCACGTGCAACACGTGAAATGACCAATATACTTGAAATTACCGTAACTTTTACATTTTTCGATGTAATGCTTTGATATTTAGAATATGTAGACATATTATAAATGTAGATAAGATGACATTGTCAACATGCCATTTTGCGCGCAAGTGCTTGCAAGAGCGCGCACGTGCAAGACGTGAAATGACCAATATAATGGATATAGCCGTAACTTTTCTATTTTTTTATGAAAACTTTTGAAATTTATAATGTAGGGATATATTAGTAGCGTAATGACATGGTCAAAATAGCAAGATGTCACGCGCATGCACGTGCGCTTCGCTCTGATTGGCTGAAACTAAAATCTCAATATCTTTCTTGTTTTTTGTCATAATTCTTTGAAATTTTGAAAATAGTCATACATTATGAAGATCTACATTATGATAAATAAGAATTATCATTAAAGCACGTGCATGCACGTGTGCTGCAATCTGATTGGCTGAAACTTTAAACGCCTATAACTTTCTTGGTTCTTAAGAAAACGGTATGAAATTTAGAATATGAATAGGTATAATGGATTCCAACATTATGATACTATAAAAATTGAATGCAAGGGCGTGCATGTACAGTACGTGCGCATGCACAAAATGAATAATATACTTGAAAAATGGTAACATATATATTTGGATTAATTTCTTTCGATTCTCAGTATATAAAGATATGTAAATCATTTAGCCAACATGTCATGGTCATCTTGCATATGTATGAACGTGCGCGCGCATGCAAAACGTTAAATGATATATAGTTGATATCATTGTAACGTTTTCCATTTTTAAATCAAATCCTTCAATACTGAGCAAATAGAAAAAAGAAATCTTACAGGAATAAGCCACAAAAAGGAATGTGGGGAGCGTTTGGGGAACATGTGTAACGGTCCCCGTTACAATTAACAATAGTTCTAAACGAGTTTGTCATGTTTTGAAACTTGCTGGATAGCTTTATAGTGACAAACATAGATAAAATATTATTTTTTGGCATAATATTGTTTTTCAACCACGTAAAATGAGCTGTTCTGATCAAAGCATTTGTGTGTGTCAAATGGCATTCAAAAACATGGTCTTTCTTTGTAAGGCAGATGGACTTAATTCCAAGACATTTCATTCATAAACAATTTATAACTGAAATGTCCATATTTGAGTGACAATTTTTCATACACAGGGTCTAATAAAATGACACCCTAAAGAGAAAAGGGGATCCCGGTAGGGGACATGTATTGCTTATGCAATACTCACAGAATGCTTGTTATCATAATTATGTAAAACAAGTAAATCTCACTAATTTATTGTAATTCCAAATGCATAAAATTTGGTTCATATTTTGTATTGTTCCTTGGATTTTTGATCTTGAATACTGTTCGTTATCTCTATGTGTTTCATTCCTTCATTTTTTTTTTCAATTTTCTTCCAGTCCATTTTCACAATTTTGGTACCTGTGCCAAGTGGAATTTACATTTTGTAAATAAATAAAGATTTTTAACAGAAAAAAACTTTTATTGCAAGGGAGGCTACATTTTTGGGGAAGATTTTAATTTTGTATTATTCTGGGGTAAACTGGGGAATAAAAAACAAGAGGCCCACAG
The DNA here is from genome assembly GCF_032062105.1 of Saccostrea cuccullata. NCBI lineage: Eukaryota > Metazoa > Mollusca > Bivalvia > Ostreida > Ostreidae > Saccostrea > Saccostrea cuccullata. The sequence goes on from NW_026936965.1 coordinate 32,352, forward strand.
GCCTTATACGTAGGTCACCTGAGTATAATGTAACAACTTCCCAACAATTGAATTTGGTTCGTGTTTTAAACCAGAGGCCATGAAAATCACAATTTTGAAAGAGGCAACATTGCTTTTCATATTTACATACTTACCATGCTAACTCTAGTTTCTTAATACCCTGAGGTAGATCAGAGCAACAAAGCAAAAATGCATTTCCACTTTATAACCAGTTGTGCACCCACCACAAAGGAACCAATGACCCTTTGGCCACATTTTTCAGAATGTTAGAAATTTTATCATAAATTTTATTTCATCACAAATGCTAACCAAGGGGGCATGAAATTAAGAGGTTTCCTAGATGCACCCTTTTTCATCATAAATATATATTTAGATAATTGGCATAATACTCAGAAGCAAAGGAAATAGATTTTCACTATATAAGAGCCGCGCCCTAACACCAGAACCCCTGACCCAGGGATCACGAATTTGACAATTTTGGAAGAGGCATCCTTCCTCATCAACCATGAATGTGTTCATAGTTTATTGGTTTAATACCCAGGAGCTAGCAGAGAAGATTTTTAAGGAATCGGTGTATTTTCACTGTATAATCAATAGAGTCCCGTCCTAACACCTCAACCCAGGGGCCTTAAAATTCATTAATTTTGGATGAAGACCCTTACTCATCATAACTATATACTTAGTTAGTTTGTTTAATATCCAGAAGCAAAGAAGATTTTTTTTTAAAAATCCAGTTATTTTCCCTATATAATCAAAAGCCCCCTTTACACCAAACCCATAAACCAGGGGTCATGAAATTCACACATTTGGTTGAGAGACTCTTGCTCATAATAACTGTGTACTAAGTCAGTTTATTTAATACCCATGAGCAGAGGATAAAATTGTTGAAGAATTAATGCATTTTCACTATAAAATCAATAGAGTCCCGCCCTAACACCAGAACCCTTGACCCTGAGGCCATGAAATTCCCAATTTTAGAAGAGGCATTCTTGGTCATCATAACTACAGTGTATGTGCTTTGTTCGTTTGTTTAATACCCAGGAACAGAGGAAAAGATTTCCAAAGAAATAATACACTTTTACTATATCATCTTTATAGCCCACCCTAACACCAGAACCCCTGACCCAGGGGCCATGAATTTCACAATATTGGTAGAAAACTCAATGATAATTACCAACAGTTTAAGTGCTTGATATCCAGGAGTAAAGGAGTTTCTTAATGATTGCATTAAATTTAGTGGTTTTGGCCCAACCGCTCAGTCCCCAGAGACTAGGGATCATGAAATTCAAAATGTTTTTTCCCCTTTACCCATAAATGATGTGTAATAAATTTGGTTGAAATTTGTTAAGTGGTTCCATGAATAGTGGTTGAGAAATCTGTGACGCAAATTTTGCTACATTTGTATGTAACAGAGAGACTCATGGATAAACAGGAAGTTGACATTGGATTTGAACCAAAATGAATCCCACAATATGGCATGTTTCAGCAAAGAATGTACTAAAATTTGAAATATCTGCAATGAGTAGTAGCTGAAAACACTGCTACGACAATTAATTATGTATGGTACGGACAAATGCATGGATAAACAGAATTTGAACAAAAATTAATCCCACCATATGGCATGCATCAGCAGAGAATCCGCTTTAAACTTCAAACATCTACAATGAGTTGTTGCTGAGAAAACTGCGACGAAAATTTCTTATGTATGGTATAGACAAACGCACGGATGAACAGGATTTGAACAAAAATGAATCCCACCTTATTGCATGCCTCAGCACAGAATGCACTAAAACTTAAAAAATCCACAATGAGTTGTTGCTGAGAAAACTGCAACGAACATGTTTGTATGGTACTGACAGATGCATGGATGAATAGGAAGTAGACATCGGATTTTAACAAAAATAAATCCCATCATGATGCATCCCTTAGCATAGAATATGGTAAAACAAGCATCTACAATGAATAGTTGCTGAGAAAACTACGAACAGAAAGACACACGAGGGTAAAACAGTATACTCCCTCTCCTCCGGAGCGTGGGTATTATAAGAATACAACATTTCAGCATGCCTTATCAAACAAACTCTCACGCTGTTGGTAAAACGATCATATGTGTGTGTGAGGGTGAAAGAGGAAGCGTGTGTGTGTTAAAGGGTGTGACAGAGAGGATGTGCGAGGGTGTGAGAGAAAGAGAGAGAGATAGGGAGAGTAAAGTTATAAAGGGTAGATGTTTATTAAAATCTCGGAGTCTTTAATCTTCAGTTGAAAAACTTTTTGACTTACATGGGGCCATTGGTTCTTGACGATGTGCACAGGACACTGAAGTAAAATTCTTGCAGGATCTTGTGACCACATCAAATAACTGAGGATACGGGCATTCAAAGAGGTGATCGTTTCTTTTAGACTTTTGAGAACAGTTGTAATACTGAGCACAGTTGGTATGGTGTGGTCTTATGGAGCCTGGCCTTGATTTACAAAACTCGTCCATATTTTCTGAAAGAAATGTTAAAAATATGATAAAATAAGCAGATGCGTACATGTTCATTGTATTATCATTTTTCTAACACCGTGACAGTTTGCTTGATGGGGCGTGCTTCAATTTCGTGTGCTGTTGATCATATTGCCCATCGATTGGATGTTGAGTTCACTAAAATCAATACCTATTTGCATATTAAGCCAAAAATACAACAACATCCTGATAATGCCATATTAACGCACTTTGAAAAAAATGTGTACATTCGATATTCTTGTAAAACTTGGGTTTGATAAATAATTGAATCTGTTGGATATCTTTTCGGTGATAACTTAAAGGTCACTTCAGGATGTGAAAGTGGGCGAATATCAGTTTTCCATACTTTGAAAATTCTTTCTCTCTTAAAATGTTTTAATGTCTTTATTTTTTTCCAGTTTGCATGTAAGCTAAATTTTATTGACAATAATTATTAAAACTATGCACAATTTTGATTTAATTTATTGAAATATAATTAGATAAAATTATTATTATTGAAAGTTTTCAATGTCATACCAGTTATGCAAATACATATATTTGGATGTAGCATTGGTGTCGGTATCGGGAGAAGGACTTAAGCAAGAATTTGTTTGCAAATATATACATAATATAGGCATTGAAAATTGGTGCTTACTTCTTTCAGGGGGCACGTTCAATTTGCAATCGACGGCTATGTGTATGAAAAAAAAAGATGGGCTGAGAGACCTTCTACTCCTCTTATTGTTCTCAGTGAGGTTAAAAATCAATACATGTAAATCAAAAAGTTATTCGAAAGATATAATTATTACAAATTGATTCTCTCAATTACTAAAATCTAAGTCTATGATTTTTGTTTTACACATATTTTTTCAAAGTGCGTTGAGTGTGTCCCAAATTTAATAGGGCTGGGACGAGATATCGTGATATATGTGAGGACGATACACATATCGATAAATTTGAAAAAAATATCAAAATATCGCCCAAAAAATCTGACAACTGTTTTTCTTTGTTTATTTAACATTTGAGGTTTAATATATAAAATAAATAAGTTAAATATAAATATAGAAATGAAATAAATAATAATAATTAACACCACTTGAGTAAAATATTTTTGTTTTACAACATATAAACAACTATTTTGAATAAATTATTCTCATTTGCAAAAAAATAATTTGTTTATTTCAATGCAAATTTTTTTTTATAAGCAATTAAACATATCGTGATACGTATCGTGTCGTGGCTCAAATATCGTGATACGTATCGATATAGAAAAAGTTGATCGTCCCAGCCCTAAAATTTAACGCACTTTGAAGAAAATTTTCAAAGTGCTTCGATTTTGTCCCAATTTTAACGCACTTTGAAATTTTTTTTTCAAAGTGCGTAATTTTTTCAAAGTGCGTTGCCACAGCGGGGTCATAATACGGAACCCAAGTTTTACAGAGAAATACATAGGAGAAAATTTTAAAATCTCTTCAAGAACCACTGGGCCAGAAAAGCTGAAACTTTTATGGGAGCATCTTGGGGGTAGTGTCGATTCTTAATTTTTCAAATCATGACCTCCGAGGGAAGGGTGGGGCCACACAAGGGAATCCAAGTTTTACAAAGAAATATATAGGAGAAAACTTTAAAAATCCTTCTTCTCAAGAACCACTGGGCCAGAAAAGCTGAAACTTAAGTGGAAGCATCCTGAGGTAGTGTAGATTCTAAATTGTTCAAATCATGACCCCGGGGGTAGGCGGGGCTAAAATAGGGAATCAAAGTTTTACAGAGAAATATATAGGAAAAATCTTTAAAAATCGTCTTCTCAAGAACCACTGGTCCAGAAAAGCTGAAACTTATGTGGAAGCATCCTGGGGTAATATAAATTGTTTAAATCATGACCCCCGGGGGTAGGACGGGGCCACAAGAGGAAATCCAAGTTTTACATAGAAATATATAAAAGAAAACTTTTGTACGATTCATGACCCTTAAGGATTGTCAAGATCATGAAAAGTATTACAAAAAGGAAATCTGTTGAATGACAGAATGGCTAAAGTTACTCAAGTGAGTGATGTGGCCCATGGGCCTCTTGTTGCCGAGTCCGTCTTTTTGTCTGTTTGTCTGCAAAAACTTTAACCTTGCCCATAACTTTTTTGGTTTAGTGGAGCTATGACTTTCATATTTCACATGTGTATTTCTTTTGACAAAACCTTTTTTTTGGGTACAACCAAATTTGACCTTTTGACTTTGACCTTGGAGTTTGACCCACTTTTACGCCAATTTTCTTCACTTCTACTTTGGATATATCTTTTAATCAGTAGATACCAGGACTTTTATACTTCATATATGTATTCTTTGTGTCAAATCCTCTCATTGAGTACCAACAACCTTTATCTCTTGACCTTGGAGATTTTTGTTCTTATAAAAAAAACTTTAACCTTGGCCATAACTTTTGAACGGTTATGACTGGGGCTTTCATTCTTCATGTATGTAATCCTTGTGACAAGACGATTCTTTTGATACCAAAAACTTTGACCCTTTGACCTTGGAGTTTGACCTACTTATAAAATACATCCTTGATCATAATTTTTGAAGGGTTAAAACTAGGACTTTCATACTTCATATATTTAATCCGTGTTACAAGACCTTTCATTTGATATCAAGAACCTTGACCTTTTGACACAAAAAATCCAAACTTTCACTTTGGTCCTAATTTTCAAACGCTAGATAAAAGCAATTTTATATTTCAAATATCCATTCTTTGTGGCAAGACCTTTCATTTGAAACCAACAATTTTGACATTGGACATTTCCGTACTTACGAAAATACTTTAACCTTGGCCATAACTGTTGAACGGTAAGGGCTAGGGCTTTCATAAATCAAATATGTTATCCTTGTGAGAAGACCTTTCATTGGATATCAACAGCTTTGACGACCCCTTGACTTTGGAGTTTGACCACTTTTTTAAACTTTAACCTGGTTCTTAACTTTTGAACGGTAAAGGCCAGTACTTTCATTCCTCTCATATATAATCTTTGAGACAAGGCCTTTCTTTGGAAACCAACAGTCTTAACCTTTGACCTTGAACCCGGAGTTTATCTTACCTTTAAAAACGTTAACCTTGGTCATATCCTTTGAACAGGTGGTGCTCGGGTTTTATATTTCACAATTGTATTTCTTGTGAAAAGAATTTACTTTAGGTACCGACATATTTGAGAAAGCTTTACCTTCGCTATATTGCCATACAGGGGCATAAATGTTTCAAAAACACATCTTGTTTTTCTTCTGCAGTCGTATGTCAGCACGTTAAGTTTTGAAAAGCAAAGACTGTACTATATTCGTCAAAGGTTAAGTAACATGCCTGTTTTTAAGATCACATCCTCCCTGCCGCAGAGAGCGAGGAAGAAACGCAAGATATAAAAGGACCATATATGATAAGAGCCAATTTTGGCCCCTAAAAATCTACATTTCAGAATGGTTTTCATATATAATTAATTGATATTTACTTTGTAGAAGAGATTTTTTAGAAACATTTCCAATATATTTTTCACATCTATATGGTCCCGTGGGGATCCGGATTAGAATAGGTCCTCAGTACCCCTTGCTTGTCGTAAAAGGCGACTAAATGGGGTGGTCCTTTGGATGAGACCATATAAACCGAGGCCCCGTGTCACAGCAGGTGTGGCACGATTAAGATCCCTCCCTGCTCCAAGGCCGTAAGTGCCGAGCATAGGCCTAAATTTGCATCCCTTCACCGGCAATGGTGACGTCTCCATATCAGTGAAATATTCTGGAGAGGGACGTTAAACAGTATACAATCAATCAATCACATCTCTATGCACTCACTGGCGGTAAATGACATGATGAGTAATGCTATTTTTGCTATCTAACAAAAAAAGCCCAGAATATGCCTTTTTCTTGTTGTTTTTCTCTTTTGGGAAACATAGAGCGCAGTGTAGAACATACATAATTTTTCTGTCACTAATTAGTGTTAGATAGATACATCTTTGGTAAAAATATAAAGTTTGTTCTAGGCTGCGCTCTATATTTTCTGGAAGAAAAACTGCTTGAAAATAAGCAGTTTTTTGCAAAATATGCTAAAATGGCGGGAAACATGAACTTTGATGTCTTATTTCTAAAATAACGGCATTTTGATCAAATTGAAAATGACCAATAACGGTTGCATGTATAGCTGTACAAATAAAAGCTATATGTAAAGTAAAATTAAGATATTCATTTTAGGGGGCCATTTGAGGCACTAACATATATTGCTCTTTAAAACTATCAAGGAAATCTTAAAAGATTCATTAATAAAATTCAATGTCGCTGATATGATCTGATGTTTTAATATACCAGTATTCATTCTCCATTTGTTTTGTACATGTAAATAGAAATTTTAATTCAATACCGGATTTATCCAAAATAAGTTTATCTTTAAAATATAGTGACTGTCAGCTTTGTTCATGCCAAATGTGTTACTTGCATATGATAGATTAAATGATATTGACAATGAATTCAATATAATTTCATTGAAAATCCTGGGATCCGCCCCTGCCGTTTCAAGAAAACCTCATCACAAATGCACCCGAAAGATTTAGCAGGCCGAAAATGTTCACTGCTTGCTCTACTTTTACTCCCCATAATTTTTGTTCGACCAAAACTAAAAGACATAAGGCATTTCGTTGGTTGGGTTTACGATTACTCACTTTTTTAAGCACTGAAGAATCTTACAGCTTATGGTTTATTTTGGGGTGACAAACACATCTAGTCGGATACTCTGACTGTGAATTCATATTCCAGGGTTTAAAGTATGGTTATAATCATTCTCCAATATTTGGGCCCAAGGACACCCCGCGAATCTTCTAACCTCCCTAGCCTCAAGGCTAATACAGTAATGGCCGAAAGTAAAATTCAAAAAGAAGTAGCATTAAAACGAGTCGCAGGCCCTTTTGTTCACCCACCATTTCCAAACCTGCAGGTTTCCCCTTTAGGCCTCGTGCCTAAACAAGACGGTTACATGCGACTCATACATCATCTCTCTTACCCAGAAAACAAGTCAATTAATGATTTTATTGACCTCGAAGCATGTACAGTCCATTAAGTCAATATAGATCAAGCAGCAGAAATGATAGCTATGTGGCAACGCACTAAAGGCGTTAAGAGTGTACATCAACATTTTAACCATGTGCACATTTAACGCACTTTGAAAAAAAAATGTGTATGAAACAAAAACTCTAGACTTAGATTTTAGTAACTGAGAGAAGGAATTTGTAATAATATATATCCATAAATATAATAATTTTTGCTTCAGTAATGTATACCAAAATATTGACTGTTAAAGAGTTATCAAAAAAAAGACTTTTAGCCCCTTTTGGCCCCTAATATGATAAGTCAGCACTTTTTTCTTGATATCATATTAAAGATCTTGTCATTCTGCACAAATTTTGTTCAGTATGTTTAAACAAAATAATTTTATTTAAAAAGATATGATGCAAAATGTCTCAAAAAATCACTCATGAATCGTATCCTAAAATTTGACCCCTACCGAGCTTCCATACTAGGTACTTCCGGAAACTATCCAAACTCGTAGTAACATGGGGACGTGTCCTCTATCATCACTGAAAATTTCAGCGCTTTAGCTCAAGCTGTTTTCGAGAAAATGAAAGGACAAGGAGGTCCTCTGAATTTTGATTAAAGGGCGATAACTCTAGACCGGAAGTGATTTTTAAAAAATCCTTCAGCCGGTATAAACTTCAGATTATCCTGCAACATCCCTGAAAATTTGAAGTAAATCCATCCAACCATCTCTGAGAAATCTTCTGCACAAAATTTGTGCAGAAAAAAAGAATAATAATAATAACTAGATGCGTTCTTGTTGCTGGGGCAACAAGCAGGTCTTCCGACCGACTTCTCTTTTGCAATCTATGCTGTGTCATCCACTCATCCCATGAAATAGATTTCATAATGTATTTTTTTTTCGTTTACGTTCATTCACAGTAGTTTCTCAACTCGGATCATGATTGTTCCAGGTATTTTACAAAATATCTCCAAATATAGCTTTTAAAAATCGGCAAAATCTTCCACACATGTTATAAAAGAGTGAAAAGAAATTTCTAACTGTAAAAGATAAAAACAAAGAAAAAATTTTGGGAACGCCCCGAGCGGGATTCAAACCCCCGATAGTAAGACAAGGTTTGGTACGGTCATATCTTTGCAATAAACGCACGCATGAAAAAAAATAAAAACATAAATAGGTATCTTTGAAGACGCTCTATTAACCCTGTAAATCCGAAAGAAAAATATTGAAAAACAAAAAAATGAAAAATTAGACTTTTTGAATTCACTTCCGTTTGCGACCGGAAGTAGGAACGACAAAAAATAAAGGACGTTCGGCACATCTACATGTAATGTTCTTTTAAGTCCATGAGTTTCAATGTCATATCTTTTGCCGTTTTCGAGAAAAGTAGGGTACAAAAATCAATTTAAAAAATACAAATTTCCCAAAAAATCGCGAATAGAAGCAAATTTTGAAAAAAATGAAAAATACGTCTGGAGATATTAACCTGATGCATCTTTCCTGTAAAAATCTTTGAAATCCGTACAGTCACAGCTGAGATATCGCCATAACTATGAAAAAAGAATAATTATAATAATAATAATAGGAAACCGACGGAAAACAATAAGGTCTTCCGAAGGAAGTCGGAAGACCTTAACTAGATACGATCTCGTTGCAAGCAACGAGTGGGTCTTCCGTTCGATTCTTGATGAGATGAGATAAGATTTTGATTGAGATTTTCATTCTAAAATAATGATTTTCCATAATCTGTAAAAAGATATTGAACATTAAAGACTTAAATAATCGACTTTTGGCCCCTCGCGGCCCCTAATATTAGGGGTCAGCCCTTTTTTCATCATATCATCTTCAAGCTCTCAGGATTTTCATCACTTTTTGTTCAACAAATATTCAGAGATTGTTTTTCGTTTTCGAGTTATTTGCAAAAGAAATATTCAGGGGCCAACCCTTCAACTCCTTAATGGGGACGTTTAGCGAATAATGAAAGGTTGCACATTGTTCAGAACATGATTTTGAACATCTTTAGTCAATATCATTTATCAAAATATTTCTCACTTTCAAGATATAAAGCGTCAAAGATTTAGCATTTTGGCCCCATAAGGCCCCTTATTATGTATCATACGGCATTAAAATCATAATATGTAGTTGTAGATTGTTGAGATAAACATCTTTGCTTCAGTAATGTATTACATAATATTAATTGATAAAGAGTTATCGATTGAAGTCTTTTGGCCCCTCTTGGTCCCTAATTTGAGTGCCCAGCCCCTTTTTCTTGATTTCATCTTAAAGCTCTTAGGATTTTGAACACTTTTTGTTCAATAACTATTCAGAGGTTCTTTTTCATTTTCGAGTTATTTGCGAAAGAAATATTTAGGGGCGAACCCTTCAACTCCCTAATGGGGACGTTTAGCGAAAAATGAAAGGTTGCATATTGTTCAGAACATGATTTTGAACATTTTTTGTTCAATATCATTTATCAAAATATTTCTCACTTTCGAGATATAATGCGTCAAAGATTTAACATTCTGGCCCCTTGGGGCCCCTAATTATGCACCATAGGACATAGAAATCATAATGTACAGTTTTAAATTATTAAGATAAACATTTTTGCTACAGTGATGTATTATAAAATATTGACTGCTAAAAAGTTATTGGATAAAGACTTTTGGCCCTTATTTGTCCTTAATGTGATAAGTCAGCACTTTTTTCTTGATATCATATGAAAGATCTTTTAGTTCTGCACAAATATTGTTCAGTATGTTTTAACAAAATAATTATACTATAAAAGATACAATGCAAAACGTCTCAAAAAATCAGTCATGATTCATGTCCTAAATTTTGACCCCTACCGAGCTTCCATACTAGGGACTTCCGGAAAATATCCTGACCCAGGTACAATATGGCAACATGTCTCCTAACATCCCTGAAAATTTCAGCTTTCTAGCTTGAGCCGTTTTTACGTTCCATCACTGACATGAAGGTCATCTAAATTTTGATCAAAGGGCGATAACTTCCGACCGGAAGTGATTTTTTTTAAAATCGAATCGCCGGTATAAACTTCAGATAGAAAGACATAGACTCTGAAAATTTAAACGAAATCGATCGAGCCATCTCCGAGAAATCCTATGCACAAAATCGGTAAGGAAAAAATAGAAAAAAATAATAACTAGATACGATCTCGTTGCGAGCAACGAGTGGGTCTTCCGTCCGATTCTTAATGAGATGAGATAAGATTTTGATTGATATAGTCTTTTAGAATGATAATATTGTTATCAAAAACAATTTTGCTGCCATAATGTTTTAAAAACATACTGAACATTAAAAGTGTCATAAATTCGAATTTTGACCCTCTTGGTCCCTTATATGAGGGGCCAGTCCTTTTTTCTTCCAATCATCTTAAAGTTCTCATGCTTTTAATCACTTTTTGTTCAACAAGTGTTCATAGATTGCTTTTCGTTTTAGAATTATTTGCAAATGAAATATTTAGGGGGCGAACATTTCTACTCCCTCATGGAGACGTTTAGCGAAAAATGTAAGGTTGCATATTGTTCAGAACATTGTTTTAAACATCTTTTGATCAATATTACTTATCAAACTATTTCCCACTTTTGAGATACAAAGCAACAAAGATTTAGCATTCTGGCCCTTTGTGGACCCTAATTATGTACCATAGGACATAAGGTCACAATATATAGTTGTAGATTGTTAAGATAAACATTTTCTCTTCAGTAATGTATAACAAAATATATACTGATAAAGAGTTATCGATTGATGAGTTTTGGCCCCTCTCAGCCCCTATTTGAGTGGCTAGCCCCCTTTTCTTGATTTTACCTTAAAGTTCTTAGGATATTGAACACTTTTTGTTCAGCAACTATTCAGAGATTGTTTTTCGTTTTCGAGTTATTTGCAAAAGAAAGATTTAGGGGCCAACCCTTCAACTCCTTAATGGGGACGTTTAGCGAAAAATGAAAGGTTGTATATTGTTCGGAACATTATTTTGAACATCTTTTGTTCAATATTACTTATCAAAATATTACCAACCTTTGAGATACAAAACGTCAAACATTTAACATTCTGGTCCCTTGTGGTCCCTAATTATGTACCATACGACATAAGGTCACAATATATAGTCGTAGATTGTTAAGATAAACATTTTTTCTTCAGTAATGTATAACAAAATATTGACTAGTAAAGAGTTATCGATTGAAGAGTTTTGGCCCCTCTCAGCCCCTAATTTGAGTGGCTAGCCCCTTTTTCTTGATTTTACCTTAAAGATCTTAGGATATTGAACACCTTTTGTTCAACAACTATTCTGAGATTGTTTTTCGTTTTTGAGTTATTTGCAAAAGAAAGATTTAGGGGCGAATCCTTCAACTCCTTTATGGGGATGTTTCGCCAAAAATGAAAAGTTGTATATTGTTCAGATCATTGTTTTGAACATCTTTTGTTCAATATTACTTATCAAAACATTTTCCCCTTTCGAGATATAAAGCGTCAAAGATTTAGCATTCTGGCCCCTTGTGGCCCCTATTTATGTATCATATGACATAGAAATCATAAAATATAGTTGTAGAGTGTTGAGATTAACGTTTTTTCTTCAGTAATGTATAACAAAATATTGACTGTTGAAAAGTTATTAAATAAAGACTTTTGGCCCCTCTCAGACATTAATATGATTAGTCAGCACTTTTTTCTTGATATTATATCAAAGACTTTGGTATTATGCACAAATATTGTTCAATATGTTTTCACAAAATATTTATATTTTAGAAGATATGATACAAAAGGTCTCGAAAATTCACTCATGGTTTGTGTCCTAAATTTTGACCCCTACCGAGCTTCCATACTAAGCACTTTCGGAAAATTTGAAAACCCAGATGCACAACTACATCATGTCCTCTACTATCTCTAAAAATTTCAGCACTCTAGCTTTTGTGGTTTTTGAGTTTTTGTGTCGACAAAATGGTCACTAAAAATTCGATAAAAGGGCGATAACTTCTTACCGGAAGTGATTTATCAAAAACGAAAATGCCGGAATTAAAAGATGCATCAACCCTGAAAATTTGAACAAAATCGAACGAGCCATCTCCGAGGAATCCTCTGCACAAAATTTGTAAAGAAAAGAAAAAAGAATAATAAAAGTGAAAAAGAAACAATAGAATAATAGAAGGGTCATCCGCTGAAGACGGAAGACCCTAATAATAATAAAAGTGAAAAAGAAACAATAGAATAATAGAAGGGTCTTCCGCTGAAGACGGAAGACCCAAACTAGAGCAAAGCTCCTTGTATAGCAACGAGTAGGTCTTCCGTCCTGTTTGATCGGAAGTAACTTTCACTTAAAAAAAAATGAATAAATACATCCAAAATGGTTAAAATCCTCCAAATCTATGTTAATTAATGCAAGAATAAGCCTTTTTTTGCTACTCCGGTTTAACCAGAAGTGACGACGACGGACGGAAATTGAGTTTTATGCTCCAAATGACAGATGTTACCCAAAAACTTGTAAAGAACGGCAAAATACGCATTTTCTGACTACTTCTGGTTTTACCGGAAGTGATGTCACCGGACAAATTTTGACAACCCCAAAAGATTCAGCTTGACAACTTGAACAATTTTGCTTCTTTATTATATTACAAATTCTCAATACTTTTTGAGATATTAAGGAAAAACTTTCGGCCCCTTGCGGCCCTTAATTATAGGGGCCAGCCCTTTTTTCGAGATATCATTTGAAAGATCATGTAATTCTACACTTCTTTTGTTTTATATGTTTTAACAAAAAATTTTTAGGTAAAAAGATATTGAAGAAAAGGTGTCAGAAATTTTAAATTTTACGATAGGACTATTTTCGGCCATAGCGAGCGTCGGCGTTTCGTACTTCCGGTAGTTATGATATACTAAGTGCACTTCTTCAAAGGTTGCTTTAACATTACTCAAAATTTCATGCTTCTGTGTTTAGTGTTTTTTGAGAAAACTGCCTGACAAAGTGACCCTCTAAAATTCACTAAATCGCAGAAAACTCCGAACCAGAAGTGACGTCATCAAAATAGAAAAAAATGTATCTAGACTTTTTAATGTTCTATCAGACCTGAAAGTTTCATGAAAATCGATCGAGCCGTTCTCGAGAAATCGCGCGCACAAAATCGGTAAGAAAAAAGAAATAATAAAAATAGTGGAAAAGAAACCTTAGAAAAACAAGAAGGTCTTCCGCTGAAAACGAAAGACCTTAATAACTAGATACGATCTCGTTGCGAACAACGAGTGGGTCTCCGTCCGATTGTTGATGAAATGAGATAAGATTTTAATTGAGATTTTCATTCAAAAGCAATGATAAAGATTGTGAAGAAGAAAGATTTTGCCTTCATAATCTGTAAACAAAAGGCCCAGGGGCCACAGCGCTCACCTGAGCACATCGGCTAGAAAAAAAAGCACAAATCAGATCAGAACTGAAAGTTTACTGGGGGGGGGCTTGAATTTTAACCCCCAAGGAGTCATGATTTGAAAAAAAATAGAATCTACACTACCTGAGGATGATTCCATTTAAATAGAAAAATATCACCAATCATGGCTTTGAAGTACTTGAAAAGAAGATTTTAAAAGATTTCCCCATATATCCCTATGTAAAATTTTTGTCGGCCATTTTGGCCCCACCCTAGCCCCAGGGGTCATGATTTGAACAAACTTGAATCTACACTACCTGAGGATAATTCCACATGAGTTTCATCTTTCCTGGCCCAGTGGTTCTTGAGAAGAAGATTTTAAAAGATTTTTTCTATATATTCCTATGTAAAACTTTGGTCGGCCATTTTGGCCCCACCCTAGCCCCGGGGGTCATGATTTGAACAAACTTGAATCTACACTACCTTAAGATGATTCCACATGAGTTTCATCTTTCCTGGCCCAGTGGTTCTTGAGAAGAAGATTTTTAAAAAAAGTTCCTATATATTCCTACGTAAAACTTTGGTCGGCCATTTTGGCTCCACCCTAGCCCCGGGGGTCATGATTTGAACAAACTTGAATCTACACTACCTGAGGATGATTCCATATGAGTTTCATCTTTCCTTGCCCAGTGGTTCTTGAGAAGAAGATTTTTTTTTAAATGCCATTAATTTTTCTCTAATTCATAATTATCTCCCCTTGAAAAAGGGCGTGGCCCTTCATTTGAACAAACTTGAATCCCCTTTACCCAAGGATACTTTGTAGCAAGTTTGGTTGAAATTGGCCCAGTGGTTCTTGAGAGGAAGATGAAAATGTGAAAAGTTTACAACGACAACGACTACGACGACAACGACAACGACAACAACGACAGACAACGGACACATTTTGATCAGAAAAGCTCACTTGAGCCTTCGGCTCAGGTGAGCTAAAAAGATATTGAACATTAAAGACTTACAAATTTGACTTTTGGCCCTTCAAGGCCCTTAATATTAAGGATCAGCCCTTTTTTAAGGTCTTTCGTTTCAGACGGAAGGCCTTATAGTGATTCCACTGTTTCTTCTTCTTTTTATTATTTTTTCCCCCTTTTTGTTTTGAAGATGGCTGGACGGATTTTATTGAAATTTTCAGTGATGATACAGAATAAAAATATCTTTAAACAGATTTTTTCAGTTTTTCAAAATTCACTTCCGGTCGTCACATATGTCCGATTTCCGCTTTTTTCAAAAAAATTTTGTCCGAGTCATATCTCAGAAACAGTAAGAGATTAAGACACCAATCTTATATGAGTAGTAAATCTTGATAAGTAGGCAAAACCATTTGGGTTAACACTGTCCGCCGTCACTTCCGGTCGTCACAGGAAGTGATTAAAGAAATCGAAAATTAAAACTTTTCTTGTTTGACGTTTTTGATGCATCACCTTATAGCACCTTATTTGTAGTTTCGAAATATATCAGTCCCACCGGAAACAAAAACGACAACTTCCGGTTATAAGAGAAAAACTACATAATTTGAGTATTTTTCTTTCCCATAAATATTTTTTAAACATAAAGTATTTCTAGCGATTTTTAGATATGTCAGATTTAGACTGCTAATGTCTACAGTAACTCAAATATCTTTGTAAAATTCACTTCCGGTTGCGTGATTTTCTGTCCTCAAATTGAGAAGTTATCACAAAGAGATCTCGGAAACGGTAAGAGATGAAGACGCCAAACTTGTATGAGTAATAGATCTTGATAAGTAAGGAAACTCATTAGGGTTAAGATCGTTCGCCGTCACTTCCGGTAGTCACAGGACGTGATCAAAGAAATAAAAAATTTCAACTTTTCTTTTTGGAATACTTCTCGGCATCACATTATTGCATCTTATTTGTTGTTCTGATATATGTCCGTCCCACCAGAAACAAAAACGGCAACTTCCGGTTATGAGAGAAAAAATGCATAAATTTAGTATCATACTGTCCCATAAATATCTTTTATAGAAAGAGTATTTGAAATGATTTTAAAACATGTTATTCAGACTGCAAATGTCTAGAGTAACTACAAATATCTGTAAAAAATTGACTTCCGGTCACATGATTTCCTGTCTTCAAACTGAGTAGTTAACATAGCCAGATCTTGGTTATGGTAACACATCAACACACTTAACTTATATGAATAATAAACCTTGAAGAGTGAACAACAGATATAGGGATAAATGTCTCCGCTGTCACTTCCGGTCGTCACAGGATGTGATTTAAAAAAGCGAAAATTTCAACTTTTTTCTTTCCAATTTTTTTTTCATTACATTATTGCATCTAATTAGTAGTTTTGAAATATGTCAACTCCACCAAAAATAAAACAAATAAAAATAAAAACAACAACAACTTTCGATTATAAGAAATAAAACTAAACCAAGGTCAAGGTCATTGGAAAATATTTAAATTGCTTATACATGCAAAAGGACCTGGACCTTTGAGTTTGATGTTTGACCTTGACCTTTGACCTTGACCCTTACCCAAGAGTTATTTATTTTTTTATTATATTTAGCTTGATACAGCTTCAAGTGTTAAAGTCGAGTTTAAAAGGTTTTTGGATGACCTTGACCTTTGACCTCGATAAATGACCTTGACCTTTGACCCCATTGACCTTAAGGTCACAATCAAGCTTGAGTCCGTGGAGGTGTTTACATCTCTCACTTTAACAAATCCTTATATCCCCCCCCCCACCTTTTTTTTTTCTTTTTAAAAAAAAAATCAATAGGAACCAAGAAAAATTTTCTACAACTCAAACGACACCACAGATCGACATGAAATTTAAGGATTGCAGTAGAAGACACATCAAAGAAAGTGTCCTGAGTGTGTAACAGTGAGTCTCTGAAGTATATAATGAAATTCTAATGAGTATCGGCAACAACTGCATTTTTTTCTGTCTGAAATCTAGGTGCTGATGAGCATAAAAATTAATTAATCCTTGTATTGGGTATTTCTTCTTTTTCTGTCAATAACATTCGATTCTCCTGCTCAAATACGAAATTTCAATACCAAGTATTCTTGATCTCCTTTGTATGTAGAGTTTATTTCAATTTTATTTACATTTAATATTAATTGAATGAATCTCGGAAATAGCGATTTTTTCCTATCAAATCAATTTCCACGCAATTTCGATAGGTTAGATAAATTGCAGTTATCTCGCTTTCTACGAGTTGGAGTTGAGAAAATGCCCATGACTCACAAATTATGTCAACAAATTACATGTAATCTGCCTATTAGAGTGCACATGTACCAAAAATGCACCCCGGGACTACCCAGATTTTGGTTTGTTTTTCCGAGCAGGGTAACACACCCAGTATTCTGTAACTCAATCTATGCCCTAAAGAAAATTCACCAATTGATATGTTGTCATTTACATTCCCTCTGAGAAACACACCTTCTTCTAAGGCCTACGGCTTTTCAGGTGATTTTCCTCTGCAAATGACCACGTGTATTAGTTTCGCATTCGCATTTACAGCTCTGTATATGCTAAGTGTCATAGTAATACCTACATGTTTCAGCAAGCACTCTGATTCACTGCAAACGTGTCCTATAACTATTCCAATCATTTTTCTACATCAAATATCACCTCAAACAGGGAAAATCTCAGTTTTTAAAGAAATTTGACCGGGACTTTACTACAAAACTATTCCCTTCCACCTTAGAATAATAAGTTTACAAAATACATTTCTGGTGTAGAAGTCGATGGCTCAGTGGTTAGCGTGTCAGACTTGCAAAACAAACATGGTTACATGTTCGAGCCCAGCTGGAGGAACTTATTTTTGCATTTTCTCTATTTATTTATTTATTTATTATTATGTCTTTTTCTTTAAATAGAAAAACATCCTTCATGCAGATAAAAAGAGGAGAACGGAAGACCTTATTTGTTGCTGTAGCAGCAAGAGTTTCTCGTTCTTCATATCTTAAAGCTCTCAAAATTTTGATCACTTTTTGTTCAACAACTATTCAGAGATTATTTTCCGTTTTCCAGTTATTTGCATACGAAGTATTTAGGGGCCAACCCTTCAACTCCTTAATGGGGACGTTCGTCGAAAAATGAAAGGTTGCATATTGTTTAGAACATTATTTTGAACATCTTTTGTTCAAGATCACTTATCAAAATATTTTCCACTTTTAAGGTATAAAGCGTCAAATATTTAGCATTCTGGCCCCTTATGGCCCCTAATTATGTACCATACGACACTAGTTATAATATATAGTTGTAGATTGTTTTGATAAACATTTCTTGCTTCTGTAATGTATAACAAAATATTGACTGCTAAAGAATTATCGATAGAAGACTTTTGGCCCCTCTCGGCTCTTAATTTGAGTGTCCAGCCCCTTTTTCTGGATTTTACTTTAAAGCCCTTGGAATTTTGAACAATTTTTGTTCAACAACTATTCACAGATTTTTTTTTCGTTTTACAGTTATTTACAAAAGAAATATTTAGGGGCCAACCTTTCAACTCCTTAATGGGGACGTTCATCGAAAAATGAAAGGTTGCATATTGTTCAGAACATTATTTTGAACATCTTTTGTTCAATATTACTTACGAAAATTTTTCCCACTTTTGAGGTATAAAGCGTCAAATATTTAGCCTTCTGGCCCCTTATGGCCCCTAATTATGTACTATACGACATTAAAATCATAATATATAGTTGTACATTGTTTCGATAAACATTTTTGCTTCTGTAATGTATAACAAAATATTGACTGTTAAAGAGTTATCGATTGAAGACTTTTGGCCCCTCTCGGCCCTTAATTTGAGTGTCTAGCCCCTTTTTCTGGATTTTATCTTAAACCTGTTAGGATTTTGAACACTTTTTGTTCAACAACTATTCAGAGATTCTCTTTCGTTTTCGAGTTATTTTCAAAAGAAATATTTAGGGGCCAACCCTTCAACTCCTTAATGGGGACGCTAAGCGAAAAATGAAAGGTTGCATATTGTTTAGAACATTATTTTGAACATCTTTTGTTCAATATTACTTATCAAAATATTTCTCACTTTCGAGATATAAAGCGTCAAAGATTTTGCATTTTTGCCCCTTGTGGCCCCTAACTATATACCATGCGACATAATAATTATGATATGTAGTTCAAGATTGTTGAGAAAAACATTTTTGCTTCAGTAATGTATAACAAAATATTTACTGTTAAAGAGTTATTGATTAAAGACTTCTGGCCCCTTTTTACCCCTATGGTGATGAACCAGCACCATTTCTTGAAATCGTATTAAAGATCTTGTCATTCTGCACAAATATTGCTCAGTATCTTTTTACAAAATAATTATACTTTAAAAGATATGATGCAAAATGTCTCTTAAAATCAGTAATGATTCGTGTCCTAAATTTTGACCCCTACCGAGCTTCCATACTAGGCATTTCCGGAAGATTTGAAAGTATAGGTGCAAAACTACAACATGTCGTCTATTAGTCCTGAAAATGACAACACTCTAGCTTTTGTCGTTTTTGAGTTTTTTTGTAGACAAAATGGTCACTAAAAATTCGATTAAAGGGCGATAACTTCCGACCGGAAATGATTTTCCAAAAAATAAAAAAATATGAATAAGGTTTAGTTCATGATACATCATTCCTGAAAATCTCAAGATAATCCACCCAAGCATCTCTGAGAAATCGTCTGCACAAAATGTGTAAAGAAAAAAATACTAATAATAACTAGATACGATCTCGTTGCGAGCAACGAGTGGGTCTTCCGTCCGATTCTGGATAAGATGAGATAAGATTTTGATTGAGATTTTCATTCTAAAATATTTATAAGGATTGTGAAGAAGAACGATTTTGCCTCCATAATCTGTAAAAAGACATTGAACATTAAAGACTTAAAAATTAGACTTTCGGTCCCTCAAGGCTCCTAATATTAGGGATCAGCCCTTTTTTCTTCATATCATCTTAAAGCTCTCAGGATTTTGATCACCTTTTGTTCAACAACTATTCAGAGATTCTCTTTCGTTTTCGAGTTATTTGCATAAGAAATAATTAGGGGCCAACCCTTCAACTCCTAAATGGGGACGTTTAGCGAAAAATGAAAGGTTGCATATTGTTTAGAACATTATTTTGAACATCTTTTGTTCAATATTACTTATCAAAATATTTCTCACTTTCGAGATATAAAGCGTCAAAGATTTAGCATTTTTGCCCCTTGTGGCCCCTAACTATATACCATACGACATAATAATTATGATATGTAGTTCAAGATTGTTGAGAAAAACATTTTTGCTTCAGTAATGTATAACAAAATATTTACTGTTAAAGAGTTATTGATTAAAGACTTCTGGCCCCTTTTTACCCCTATGGTGATGAACCAGCACCATTTCTTGAAATCGTATTAAAGATCTTGTCATTCTGCACAAATATTGCTCAGTATCTTTTTACAAAATAATTATACTTTAAAAGATATGAGGCAAAATGTCTCTAAAAATCAGTAATGATTCGTGTCCTAAATTTTGACCCCTACCGAGCTTCCATACTAGGCATTTCCGGAAGATTTGAAAGTATAGGTGCAAAACTACAACATGTCGTCTATTAGTCCTGAAAATGACAACACTCTAGCTTTTGTCGTTTTTGAGTTTTTTTGTAGACAAAATGGTCACTAAAAATTCGATTAAAGGGCGATAACTTCCGACCGGAAATGATTTTCCAAAAAATGAAAAATATGAATAAGGTTTAGTTCATGATACATCATTCCTGAAAATTTCAAGACAATCCACCCAAGCATCTCTGAGAAATCGTCTGCACAAAATGTGTAAAGAAAAAAATACTAATAATAACTAGATACGATCTCGTTGCGAGCAACGAGTGGGTCTTCCGTCCGATTCTGGATAAGATGAGATAAGATTCTGATTGAGATTTTCATTCTAAAATATTTATAAGGATTGTGAAGAAGAACGATTTTGCCTCCATAATCTGTAAAAAGACATTGAACATTAAAGACTTAAAAATTAGACTTTCGGTCCCTCAAGGCTCCTAATATTAGGGATCAGCCCTTTTTTCTTCATATCATCTTAAAGCTCTCAGGATTTTGATCACCTTTTGTTCAACAACTATTCAGAGATTCTCTTTCGTTTTCGAGTTATTTGCATAAGAAATATTTAGGGGCCAACCCTTCAACTCCTTAATGGGGACGTTTAGCGAAAAATGAAAAGTTGCATATTGTTTAGAACATTATTTTGAACATCTTTAGTTCACTATTACTTATCAAAATATTTCTCACTTTCGAGATATGAAGTGTCAAAGATTGTAGCATTCTGGCCCCTTGTTGTCCCTAATTATGTACAATACGACATTAGAATCATAATATATAGTTGTAAACTCTTGAGAGGAAAAACTTTGCTTCAGTAATGTATAACAAAATGTTGACTGCTAAAGAGTTATCGTTTGAAGACTTTTGACCCTCTCGGCCCCTAATTTGAGTGCCCAGCCCCTTTTTCTGGATTTCACCTTAACGCTCTCAGGATTTTGAACACTTTTTTGTTCAACAACTATTCAGCGATTCTCTTTTGTTTTCGAGTTTTTTGCAAAAGAAATATTTAGGGGCCAACCCTTCAACTCCTTAATGGGGACGTTTAACAAAAAATGAAAGGTTGCATATTGTTAAGAACATTATTTTGAACATCTTTTGTTCAATATTACTTATCAAAATATTTTCCACTTTCGAGATATAAAGTGTAAAAGATTGAGATTCTGGCCCCTTGTGGCCCCTATTTATGTATCATATGACATAAAAATCATAATGCATAGTTGAAGATTGCTGAGGTTTTTGCTTCAGAAATGTATAACAAAATATTGACTGTTAAAAAGTTATTAAATAAAGACTTTTAGCCCCTCTCAGCCCCTAATGTTACGAGTCAGCACTTTTTTCATGATATTACATGAAGGATCTTGTTATTTCGCACAAATATTATTCAGTATGTTTAAACAAAATACTTATACTTTAGAAGATATGATACAAAAGGTCTCGAAAATTTGTTCATGATTCGTGTCCTAAATTTCGACCCCTACCGAGCTTCCATACTAGGCACTTCCGGAAAATTTGAAAACCCAGGTGCACAACTAAAACATGTCCTCTACCATCACTAAAAATTTCAGCACTCTAGCTTTTGTCGTTTTTGAGTTTTTGTGTAGACAAAATGGTCATCTGAAAATCGATAAAAGGGAGATTACTCCTGACCGGAAGTGATTTATAAAAAACGGAAATGCCGGAATTAACTTCAGATAAGGATGCATCAACCCTGAAAGTTTGAACAAAATCGTTCAAGCCATCTCCGAGAAATCCTCTGCACAAAATTTGTTAATAAAAAAAAAGATTAATTAAAGTGAAAAAGAAACAATAGAATAATAGAAGGGTCTTCTGCTGAAGACGAAAGACCATAATTACTAGATACGATCTCGTTGCGAGCAACGAGTGGGTCTTCCGTCCGATTCTTGATGAGATAAGATTTTGATTGAGATTTTCATTCTTAAATATTGATAAAGATTGTAAAGAGGAACGATTTTGTCTCCATAATCTGTAAAAAGACATTGAACATTAAAGACTTAAAAATTAGACGTTTGGCCCCTCACGGCCCCTAATATTAGGGATCAGCCCTTTTTTCTTCATATCATCTTAAAGCTCTAAGGATTTTGATCACTTTTTGTTCAACAACTATTCAGAGATTCGCTTTCGTTTTCGAGTTATTTGCAAAAGAAATATTTAGGGGCCAACCCTTCAACTCCTTAATGGGGACGTTTAGCAAAAAATGAAAGGTTGCATACTGTTCAATACCTTATTTTGAACATCTTTTGTTCAATATTACTTATTAAAATATTTCCCACTTTTGAGATATAAAACGTCAAAAATTTAGCGTTTTGGCCCCTTATGGCCTCTTATTATGCACCATACGACATTAAAATCATAATATATAGTTGTAGATTGTTGAGATAAACATTTTTGCTTCAGTAATGTATAACAAAATACTGACTGCTAAAGAGTTATCGACTGAAGACTTTTGGACCCTCTCGGTCCTTAATTTGAGTGTCCAGCCACTTTTTCTGGATTTTATCTTAAACCTGTTAGGATTTTGAACACTTTTTGTTCAACACCTATTCAGAGATTCTTTTTCGATTTCGAGTTATTTGCAAAAGAAATATTTAGGGGCCAACCCTTCAACTCCTTAATGGGGACGTTTAGCAAAAAATGAAAGGTTGCATATTGTTCAGAACATTATTTTGAACATCTTTTGTTCAATATTACTAATTAAAATATTCCCAACTTTCTAGATATAAAACATCAAACATTTAGCATTTTGGTCCCTTACTATGCACCGGGTGACATTATAATCATAACATATAGTTGTAGATTGTTGAGATAAACATTTTTGCTTCAGTAATGTATAATAAAATATTGACTGCTAAAGAGTTATCGATTGAAGACTTTTGGCCCCTCTCGGCCCTTAATTTGAGTGTCCAGCCCCTTTTTCTGGATTTTATCTTAAACCTGTTAGGATTTTGATCACTTTTTGTTCAACAACTATTCAGAGATTCTCTTTCGTTTTCGAGTTATTTGCAAAAGAAATATTTAGGGGCCAACCCTTCAACTCCTTAAGGGGGACGTTTAGCAAAAAATGAAAGGTTGCGTATTGTTTAGAACATTATTTTGGACATCTTTTGTTCAATATTACTTATCAAAATATTTTCCACTTTTGAGATATGAAGCGTCAAAGATTAAGCATTCTGGCCCCTTGTGGCCCCCATTTATGTTTCATACGACATTAAAATTATAATATATAGTTGTAGATTGCTGAGATAAACATTTTTGTTTCACATTTGTATAAAAAATAATGACTTCTGAAGAGTTATTAATTAAAGACTTTTGGCCCTTTTTCTCCCTTATTTGATGAGTCAGCGCTTTTTTCCTGGTATCATATACAAGATCTTGTTCTTCTGCAAAAATGTTGTTCAGTATGTTTTCACAAAATAATTATACTTTAAAAGATATGATACAAAATGTCTCGAAAATTCACTTTTGATTTATGCCCTAAATTTTGACCCCTACCGAGGTTCCATACTAGACACTTCAGGAAGATTTGAAAGTATAGGTACAAAACTACAACGTGCCAACTATAATCGCTGAAAATTTCAGCACTCTAACTATTGCCGTTTTTGAGTTTTTATCCGGACAAAATGGTCACTAAAATGCGATTAAAGGGCGATAATTCTTGACCGGAAGTGAATTTCCAAAAATTAAAGAAAGTGTATCAAGTTCAGATCATGACACATCATACCTGAAAGTTTTATATAAATCCGTCCAAGCATCTCTGAGAAATCGTCTGCACAAAAAGAAGGACAGAAAAAAAAATAATAAAATTGAAAAAGAAACAATAGAATAATTAAAGGGTCTTCCGTTAAAGACGGAAACCCTAGTAAAAGTGAAAAAGAAACAATAGAATAATAGAAGGGTTTTCCGCTGGAGACGGAAGACCCTGATAATAAAAGTGAAAAAGAAACAATAGAATAATAGAAGGGTCTTCCGTCTTCAGCGGAAGACCCTTCTATTATTCCATTGTTTCTTTTTTGAAAAGTGAAAAAGAAACCGAAGAATAAAAGAAGGGTCTTCCGCTGAAGACGGAAGACCCTAATAAGAAACAGAGTAAAAACAATATGTTCCCCAACTTCGTTTGGGGAACATAATTAAGGACAGATGATACAAACTTTGGGCAAAGAATTTAAAAATTACAACTTGGGTCATGTTTAAATGATTAAAATAATCACCGCATAGTTTTTAACTTTATTCAGATTTGCCCAAAATTGGAATTTAAAGTGAAAAATATTTGCATCGATTAATAAAGATGGTTTCAGAGTGGCATACTTTTGATCATCACAGAAGATTTACAATTTCTATATTTTCTAGGAATTTGATATTACTTGCACCATTTGCAATGAAATTAGCCCAAAAAATATATACCAATCCAGGCATCCACTTTTTGTTTGTATCATCTGTCCTTAAACCTTTTTTTTGTTTTAATGCCTTTAATAGAAAGATCCCGGGGGTAAATTGTTTTTGTCCTATCTGTCTGGCTCGACTTTAAGCTATCCCGTAACTACTGCTCTGTCAAGGGTACCAGTAAATCTTTTTCAACTTTAACCTAGCCTATAACTATTGCGCTGTCAAGGGTAAGGCTTTAATATTTGACATGAGTGTTCATTATGACAAAACTTTTTGGTACAGAAATATTTGATCACGTGACCTCAGTTTGACCTTTGACTTACAATTAAAACATCTTACAAGTTTATACTTCATGTACTTCAGTGTACGTCCCACTCCACAATTTTGTTACCATCAAGGGCATGGTGTTAACAAATACATCTTGTTATTCATGTTCTCACGCAAAAATAGATTTAACTTAACAAGGGGCCAAGGGGCTACATCGCTCACCTGAGCAACTGGCAAGATAAAGGCAAAAATGAGTTCAGTATTGAAAAGTAAATATATACATTTGTAATAAGAATGCGTTCCTGGGAGGGGGGCGTTAAACAACCTTAAATCTACCCTTCTCTAGTATGCTTTTGAATTAATGTGACACATTATGGTTTTGTTTTTATAAGCTGAAATTCTTTTATTGATATAGCCTTTGTATTCCTTTGTTATGATCCACTTTATGAATTCTCTTTTATCCTGAATTTTAAATCTACATTACCTTTTCTTTGATTTTAAATTGATGATCAATCATCATGATGGCTTTGGGAAGAATTTCTTTTTTTTCCGTACGTATATCTATGTTCAACTTTGATACCCCACTGTGGCCCCACCCTGCCCTCTTGGGTCATGACTTGAACAAAATTAAATCTTCCCTTTCAGAGGATGCTTCTGCGTGAGTTTCATTTTTCCTGGCCCAGTGAATCTTGAGAAGATTTAAAAAAAAATTCCTTTATATTCCTATGTCAAACTTTGATACCCTACTGTGGCCCCACCCTACCCACGAGGGTCATTATTTAAAAAAAAAAAATTCCCACCAAAGGATGCTTCTTCACAAGTTTCGTCTTTCCTGGCCCAGTTCTGGAGAAGAAGATTTATAAAGATTATTCTTATGTATACCTATCTTAAACTTGATACCCCATTGTGGCCCCACCTTACCCCCGTGGGTCATGACTTGAGCAAAATTGAATCTTCCCTTTCAGACGATGCAGAAACAATGCTTCTGCATGAGTTTCGTCTTTCCTGGCCCAGTGAATCTTGAGATGAAGACTTTAAAAGATTTTTTCTATGTATTCGTACGTTTAACTTTGATACCCTATTGTGGCCTCACCCTACCCTTGTAGGTCATAATTTGAACAAACTTGAATCTTCGCTTCCAAAGGATGCTTCTACACAAGTTTCATCTTTCCTGGCCCAGTGAATCTAGAGAAGAAGATTTTAAAAAGATTTTTCCTATGTATTCTTTGATACCCAAAAATGGCCCACCCTAGCCCTGTAGGTCATGATCTGAACAAACTTTAATCTTTGCTACCATGCTTCTACAGGATGCTTCTACAGAAGTTTAATTTTTCCTGACCCAAGGTTCTGGAGAAGATTTTATTTTAAAATATACCATTAATTTTTCATTAATTCATAATTATCTCCCAATGGAAGGGGCGTGGCCCTTTATTTGAATAAAAATGAATCCCATACACCCAATGATACTTTGTAGCAAGTTTCGTTCAAATTGGCCCAGTGGTTCCTCAGAGGAAGATGAAAATGTAAAATGTTAACGACAACGCCAATGACGACAACGACGATAGACAACGGATAAATTTTGATCAGAAAAACTCACTCGAGCCTTTTGCTCAGGTAAGCTAAAAAGTGATGAATGATGCTTCTAAAATATTTAACTTACTCTGAGGAATAGTTTCCCTGCACTGAAATAGAACTGGGTCAAATACAGATAGTCGAGGGCACTTGTTTACAGCCAATGTTCGGTTGTGCAGACATGTTAGATATCGATCACCCCACAGCTCAGCTGGTACAGGCTGAATGCCATCAGTGAGACCTCTACAGCTTGGTAACCTCACAGGACACTTTATGCAGTTAGATTTGTTCCGAGGACAAAGGTTCTGATCATATTCGCCTGAAACAATAAATAAAACCAGGCTTACTACAAGTTATGTTTTAATGCATAAAAATAAACAATCATTCTTTTCAACCATAAAAAATTACATGGAGTTTGGGGTTCTGCTCTGTGGTCACACACGGTGGATAAAAATCGTTCACATTTAGATGTAGCCAATGAGAAAAGATCAGGATAGGTGCACTCATCGTGGGAGACATCAGAACAGTTGTAAAACTTAGCGCAGTTGTCTGGGTCGGCAAGGATTTTATCTTTGTGTATAGAGCAGTAAAGAGGAACATCCACTGTCGAACAAAATAAAAAAAATTATCCTGGCAAAAGATAGCAAACAATTAAAGGTGTCCAAGGATCACAATGTATATTATCTCCATTAGAGAGTGGGTTAACGGTACCTTACTGAAAGTAAAGAGGAACATCCACTGTCAACCAAAATAAAAAAAAATTAACCTGGTAAAAATAACAAACAACTAGATGAGATCTCGTAGCGAGCAACGAGTAGGTCTTCCGTCCGATTTCTGATGGGATTAGACCTGGGATAACCTGGGTGTTGGGATAATTCGATTGATAGAATAAGGAAAAACAACTTAGCATGTCATAAATATATAAGAATTCTTCAAAATATGTTTAGAAAAGTAGGATCTGTCAATTTCAATCAATATCCGGTTCTTCTTATTCACTTCCTGTGTCACCCACCGTTGAAGACAGAAGACCTTAATAATAGGGGGGGGGGGAAGAATCCGAACAAAAACGATAAGGTTCGGACACACTGGGATTGAATCCGGGTCGCCAGCGTGAAAATTCATCGCGCTAACCATTAGTTTACTTCATTCATTCTTTATGCATTCAACTTTTCCCCAATGTAATTCCTTACAAAGATATGTCGATTTAATCTTTTTTTCTGCACGTCTGTATACTTATGCGACAGTCCATCTGTCTTAGAATTATTAAACGCGAGTCACTATTTGTAATTTCGCGCAAAACGTCACCAGTAATTCTTTTTTAACATATTTTAATTTCTTTTTATCCCCAGGATGGAGACTATCCCGATTAGTTACACATTCATGAAAAGACTGCAATGGTTCCTCGATAAACATGCCTCGCCTTACGACGGTCAAGGAATCAGATACCATTTATGTTCAATAACTTGCAGTATTAAGAAAACAAACTATAGCCACGTAATATCTACTCAACATACATGATTGCTAGATAGGTAATGTTCTTTGAAAAGCTTTTACATTAAACCATTTATTAGGATAATTTTTCTTTGGTGCAAAACAGAAGGTTGTAGTTCTGTATTTCCACTCGTAGTCATGTTGTACTCTACTTAAAGATACAGACAAAAGCAATTATAGTAGATGTTCGAGGAAACTTCGGATTCGAATCAGAATTGCAACGTAAATGCGACGTGACAATCCAACAATTCTTTCACATCTCATTGATCCTTATGGTACATAAGTTTCGTTCAACCAAACGCTCAGCTGACCCCATAAACTCCGATCTGAACATTGGAGACAGCCGCCATTTTGGTCCCGCTTCAGATTTTGAAACGCAAATATCCAGAGTGTGGATTGATCAATTAAAAACATCATAATGAGGCATCTGCAGAAGGGTCTCTATTAACTATATTAATATAAAAAAAATGTTGAAAAACAAAAAAGTCGAAAAATTTGACTTTTTAAAATCGCTTCCTGTTGCGACCGGATGCACTAACAACGCACGAAAAGCAAACATATAACTCACAAACTATCGTTTCCAATAAGTCTCCAGTTCATAACTTAAGCAGTTCTCGCTAATAAGTTGTCGCAAAATATCACTTTAAAATCAGGAAATTGCCCGTATCTCACGACCGGAAGTACGTAACGACAGCAACGAAAAAAAATCCAATAAGGTTCAGAGCAATAGCTATCACATCTGAAAGTTTCATAAGATTTGGTTCAGTAGTTATCGAGAAATCGCGTGCACAAAATCGGTAAGAATAATAATGATAATAGGGAAAAAGAAACCAAACGAAAACAAGGTCTTCTGTTGGAGACGAAAGACCTTAATAATAGGGAAAAAGAAACCGAACGAAAACAAGGAAATCTTCCGTTGGAGACGAAAGACCTTAATTAAAGGTGTCCAAGGGTCAGAATATACATGTATCGTATCTCCATTTAATGAGTGTTTTAATGGTACATTACTGATGATTTATGAATTATCTTAATGGTTCTCTCAGGTAACATAAAGTCTATTTCAATCAGTCTTTGGCACCTTTTAGCCCTATCTAAGCCAAGTAAAAAGGAAGTGTTAATCTTCATACCTAAGCCTTCTACAAAAAAATGAGCTTTTCTTGAACAAGTCTATATATTAAAGATAATTAGATATAAACTGTCATAAGACCCTGTATAATTATTTTTTGATGGAAGAGAAATGAGTGGAGTTCTTCAGAAAAGAAAGATTTTTTTAACGATTTCTTTATACTTTTTATAGAGATTTGATCCGTATTGTAACTCAACTTTATCCCATAATTGTTAAAATTTGAACAATTTTGGAATGTTTCAAATTTACAGATAGACGGTGAGACGGACACACGACAAATATTTAAAAAAAAAACTTTATTTTCTATAATTAAAAAAAAATATTCACCAGGTTCAACGTCAACTGTGCAAGTGTTGAGTCGGGGATTAAAGTACTGAGTAGCTGGACATTTAGTTATTTGGGTGGTCCTATTCTTGTAGCAGAAAATATAATCCTGACGCCAAATTTTGTTTGGAAAAAAATGTGGACCATCAGACATGCCTTTACATGTAGGCAGTTGCTCTTGGCATTTCTTTAAGGTAGAATTAAGTGATGGAAGAAGGTTTTGATGATATTCACCTGAAAAGAATAATGTTATTTTTTTCTACAAATATGTGAACATATTTCGCTATGCTACAAAAAGTGATTTGTTAGCAAAACAAAACAAAAAACTCACAGGGTGCCATGGGTTCTGGTCGGCCTTGACAGTTTACAGATGTGAATAATATACATTGTCGGATGTTGGCATCAAACAAATCTGGATATCTACATTCCCTCCTAAATGTCTGAAAATTTGCAATATCAGCTTTCCGGGAAGTGATCACAATGTTTCTGTTGCTGCACTCAAAGAAATTGGCACAGTTATCTGGATCTGGGAGAATATGTGTCGGATTGGCTGCACAGTATTCAGGAACATCAACTAATTCAAATGGACAGAAGACAGTTATTTATTCGATATAAGTCACACAAATTTATATTGCTGATGTGTTTCATTAACTTTCTAAACTTTTCTTGATTGAGTTCAGTGAAAAGCTTACACAAAAATCATTTTTTGCCCGTAAGAAGAATTAAAGAAATATATCTGGCAAGAGCTTATGTAGATTGACAAAAGCAATTCGAGGTTCATTCTGGAAGTAATGCAAAACGCGGTCTAAAAACCAGAAAGGCACAAGAAGCAGCTTTTTGAAAATACATCTATAAGAGTATTCTTTATTATATGTCTAATTTTGTTATCAGAACAGTACACGTATACTCATTTTGATGTTTCCAGAAAGAGCCATGATTAGAATTCTCCAGCCATACAGATAATTGTTAAGTCTTCTTTTGAATGTTTTATCTACATGTAGTTTTTTAGGTTACCTGAGCAAAAGGCTCAAGTGAGCTTTTCTGATCACATTTTGTCCGTAGCCCGTCCGTCCGTAAACTTTTCTTATTTTCAACTTCAACAAGAACGACTGGGCCAATTTTAACCAAACTTGGTACAAAGCATCCTTTAGTGATGGGGAGTTTAAATTGTTAAAATAAAGGGCCCAGTCCCCTTCCAAGAGGAGATGATCAAAAAAGGACAAAAATAGGGTTGGGTCATTAAAAAATCTTCTCAAAAACTAGGAGGCCAGGGAAGCTGAAACTTAGGTGGAAACATCCTGGACCCCCGGGGTAGGGCGGGGCCACAATAGAAATCCAAGTTTTACATAAAAATATATAGGAAAAATCTTTTTCTCAAGAACCATTGGGCCACAAAACCTTAAACTTATGTGAAAGCATCCTGGGGTAGTATAGAACCTGAATTGTAAAAACCATGACCCCTGGGGGTAGGGCGGAGCCACAATTGGGAATCCAAGTTTTATATAGAAATATACTGAAAAAATCTTTTAAAATGTTCTTCTCAAGAACCAGTGGGCCAAAAAATTCTTTAACTTATGTGAAAGTATCCTGGGGTAGTGTAGATTTTAAATTAAAAAATTGTTAAAATCATGACCCCCAGGGGTGGGCGGGGCCACAATAGGGAATCCAAGTTTTACATAGAAATATATAGAACATATCTTTAAAAATCTTCTTCTCAAGAACCACTGGGCAAGGAAAGCTGAAACTTATGTGGAAGCGTCCTGGGGTAGTGTAGATTCTAAATTTCTAAAAATCATGACCCCCGGGGATATGGCGGGGCCACAATAGGGAATCCAAGTTCAGCATCGAAATATATAGAAAAAATCTTGTTTTCAAGAACCAGTTGGCCAGGAAAGCTGAAACTTAGGTGGAAGCATCCTTGGGTAATGTAGATTCTAAATTATTAAAATCAAGACGGGATGGTGGGGGAGGGGCCACAAAAGATATAAGAAGAGGGGGTTTCTGGTAAAGAACTGCATCACCAAAGTTATCCAGGTGAGTGATGTGGCCTATGGGCCTCTTGTTTTTATGATGACCGAGATTTAGAGAATGTAAACTTTAGGATGACTTGTCTTTATACACAATCATTTCTTCGAAATTTCGTTCATTTTTCTGCTTTATTGCAGAGGCCTTGTAGATACAGGGGAATTAACCTGGGATCAGGTTATTGGACTTCCCTTACATGAAAGGTATTGTAGTGAACTTTCCTTATTACAATTTTACATAAAATTTACCATTATTGGTCTTTTCTTTAGGTGTAATTCGTGTAATATCGGACCTCTTTATTAAAGAGGAAATTTGTATTATAAGAGATACGTTTTGGCTTTTCATTGAGATTATACGATGACAGGCGGCTCTCTGATTCAAAATTTTATTATTAGTAAGACCAGAATTTTTTTTAATTTTTAGGCTTACGAACATCAGAATGAACTAGGAGACTTATTGTTCACAGAACAATAAGAGGTCTTTCCACCTTTTGAATTTCAATTTCATTTAATATTTATCTATTTAAAATTAAATTTCATAAAAAAGAAACCAGGAACGGCTTAAAAGAAGAAAAAAAATGAAAAATGAATTTTTTTTAGGTGACCTTGACCTTTGACCTTCAAGTCATGTTCAAGGTCAAAGGTCAAGGGTCACATTGTAATTAACCCCATGTCTCTATGACTTATAGTTTTAAAGTTATAAGGTTTAATAGTAAGCACAAAAGCATTTAAGGGCAGTAACTCATTCAAGGAGTCACCAGATCCTTTTGCACTTGAACGTAAAAGTTTTGCCTAAAGTCCAATAAGACATTAGAGAAGGTTTCATGTCTTTGCGGTTTACAGTTTTGAAGCAATAGCAATAAAAAAAAATTTCGCACATGGGGCAATAACTTTTAATAGGTTCAATCTTAAGGGACGAGAATGAAATCTATGACACAGTTTTAAGAGTACATATTAATGATGCATAGACATTAAGCATATGTTGAAAGACAAAAGAGATATAAAAAGAGCTAAATTTCTCAGTTTTGGAATGACCTTGACCTTTGACCTTTAAATGAATTTTAAGCTCAATATTCAATGAATCTTATGCAGTTGGGTTCATGTCTCTACACTATCTCGTTTTGAAAATTTTTAATTATTTGTAAAATTCAAAAAGTTTCAGGGGCAATAACTCATTGAAGGAGTCACCGAAGACTTTAGTGAAGGTTTCATATTTGTACGGTTTACGGTTTCGAAGTAGTAGCGATAACAAGGTTTACCGCACAAAGGACGATAACTTTTAATAGGGTCAATCTTACGGAATACGAATAAAATCTTTTAAATAGTTTTAAGAGTACATATTATTAATGCTAAGACAGTTTGTATATGTTAAGAGACAAAAAAGATATAAAAAGAGCTTATCTTCTCAATTTTGGAATGACCTTGACCTTTGACCTTTGCATTAATTTCATGATCAAAGGTCAATGAATCTAATGCAGTTGGTCCCATGTCTCTATCACTTCTCGTTTTGAAAATTTTTAATTATTTGTAAAATTCAAAAAGTTTCAAGGGCTATAACTCATTGAAGGGGTCACCGAATACTTTCGCAATGAATAGATTCCAGAGTCCTCTCAATTAGTCGAAGACATTGGTAAAGGTTTCATAACTCTACGGTTTACGGTTTCAGAGGAGTAGCGATAACAATCATTTCTTGCGAAAGGGGCAATAACTTCGAAAGGGGTCATAGTTCATAGGCGTTGGGTCAAATTTGTTCCTAACTTTTAATGACCTTTATGATGAACAAAAAGTCTTTTCGATAAATGTCGAAACAAAAAATCAGCGGAAGAAAAATAAGAAGAAGGATAACTAGGAGACTTATTGTTAAAAGAACAATAAGAGGTCTTTCCACCTTCTTTGATGTTTTCAATTTTGTTTATTTGACTCCTTAAAATTAAATTCCATGAATAAAAAAACCAAAACTGTCTTAACCGATAGAAAAAATTAAAATTGAAAAAAATTGAAATGACCTTGACCTTTCACCTTGAAAATTTTTCTAGGTCAAAGGTCAAGGGCACAATGCAATTGATCCCATGCTTTTACCACTTATAGTTTTCAAGTTATAAGGTTTTATATTAAGTACAAAGAAGTTAAAGGGCAATAACTCATATAAGGGGTCATCAGATCCTTTTGCATTTTTACAATGAAGTTAGGCCTACAGACCCTTAACACATTAGAGAAGGTTTGGTGTCTCTACGGTCTACGGTTTTGAAGTAGTAGCGATAACAAGGTTTTTCGCATAAGGGGCAATAACTTTCAATAGGGTCAATCTTCGGGGACAAGAATGAAATCTTTGAAATAGATTTAAGAGAACATATTAAAAATGCAAAGACTGATTGTATATGTTAAAAGACAAAAGAGATATAAAAAGAGCTTGATTTCTCAATTTTTGAGTGACCTTGACCTTTGACCTTTGCATAAATTTGAAGGTCAAAGGTCACTGAATCTAATGCAGTTGGTCCCATGTCTCTACAACTTGTCGTTTTGAAAATTTTTGATTATTTGTAATATTCTAAAAGTTTCAGGGGCAATAATTCATTGAAGGGGTCACCGAATGCTTTCGCAATGAATAGATTGAAGAGTCCCCATAATTTGGCAAAGCCATTGGTGAAGGTTTCATACCTTTACGGTTTACGGTTTCAGAGGAGTAGCGATAACAAGGGTTTTTAGCACAAGGGGCAACAACTTTACAAAGGGTCAATCTTAGGGGCCAAGATTTATATCTTCTAAAGAGTTTCAAAAGTACATATCAAAGACATAAGATAGATCATATATGATTAAGGACATAAGAGCTATTAAGAGAAATTTATTTCTCATAATTGGAATGACCTTGACCTTTGACCTTGAAATGAATTTTAAGGCAAAAGGTCATTGAATGTTATGCAGTTGGTTTCATGTCTCTACGACTTTTCGTTTTGAAAATTTTCAATTTTTTGTAAACTTTATAAACTTTCAGGGGCAGTTACTCATTGAAGGGGTCAAAGAAAACTTTCACAATGAATAGACTGAAAAGTCTCCTAAATTAGTTGAAGACAATGGTGAAGGTTTTATATCTCTACGGTTTACGGTTTCTGATGAGTAGCGATAACAAGCTTAACGGTGAAAGGGCCAATAACTGCGTAAGGGGTCTAAGTTAAAATATGGGGGGTCATTTTTCGGAATAACTTTAAATATCCAGTATCATGAACTATAAAGTTTTTCGATAAGTCTTACGGTGTCAAAACATAAGGTGAGAAATAGAATAATAAAAAACATAAGCATTTCAATAGGTCTTTCCACAGAAAGGTGGAAAGACCTAATAAGAAACAGAAGAAAATCAATAGGTCTTTCCACAGAAAGGTGGAAAGACCTAAAAAGTCCCGTAGGAGGAGGAAATAAAAAAAATAATTTTTTTGATAAATAATCGACTTTTGTATATTCATTTTTGCTTTTTATGCTATCCTAGCAGGCCCCTTACCACTGAACACATAATGGCTACAAATAGGAAAGCAGGACATTTAATTGTTTATTTCATCATCTGCCAGTTTGGGCCAGTGATATAAATTTTGTGATGTTGATCAAAATAGATTTTAAAAGATCAATTCTTTTAAACTCTTTCAAAATATTTTTATTTCTTTTAATGTGTTAGGTGAATGTGTAGACATTGTTCAAGAATATATTTGAAACCTAAAATTATAATTCTTATTATAAAACAGACAGGGAGTATTGGGGAGTAGGGTGAACATTTTTTTCCATTAAGTTTAAATATTTTTTCTGGCTGCCACAAACGATACTATACATGCCTGTATATATTTGTATATACTTGCTTTTTTATAGTTGATTTTTAGCTCTACTGGTCAGAGACCAGAAGAGCTTATGCGATAGTAATGCTGTGCGGTGTTGGCGTTGTTACTAAAAATAGAAATTTCTGTGAAATTCTTTCAAAATGCTACTCCTCCTACAGTTTTGGTCTGATTTCAATATAACTTGGCACACAAGTAGACTACACTAAGATACATAATTCTGTGTATTGGTTTTTGATTTCGATGAATGATGTTGGCGTTGTTACTAAAAATAGAAATTTCTATGATATTCTTTCAAAATGCTACTCCTCCTACAGTTTTGGTCTGATTTCAATATAACTTGGCACACAAGTAGACTACACTAAGATACATAATTCTGTGTATTGGTTTTTGATTTCGATGAATGATGTTGGCGTTGTTACTAAAAATAGAAATTTCTATGATATTCTTTCAAAATGCTACTCCTCCTACAGTTTTGATCTGATTTCAATATAACTTGGCACACAAGTAGACTACACTAAGATACATAATTCTGTATATCGGTTTTTGATTTTGATGAATGGTGTAGGCGTTGTTACAGAAAATAGAAATTTCTGTGAAATTCTTTCAAAATGCTACTCCTCCTACAGTTTTGGTCTGATTTCAATATAATTTGGCAAACAAGTAGACTACACTAAGGTACATAATTCTTTATATCCATTTTTGACTTCAATGAACATTATTACCTTGGTTAATAAAGATAGCAATTTCTGTTACTCTCAAAATGCTACTTCAAATACAGTTTTAGTCTGATTATAATATAATGTGGCATGCAAGTAGACTACACTAAGAACATAAAGAAACTTATTCAAGGATCATTATTCTCTTTTTTGCTAGTGTAAAGTTTCAATTCCCAACTGCTTAAGTACTTTCCTCTTCCTTTGCTGTAAGTACAAACCAGTAGAGCTTCAGTCTCGACAGAGACTTCTGTTTTTTATTTCTTCAGGCTATTGTTTATTTCTTCCTAAAATGGACTTAACTTCTCTCATAGTTTTATTCATTACATCGGATGCATAAGCAATCCTGTTTTGAAGAATGATGCTTAGACTGTAAGCTATAACAGAAACCTAAACAATGTTGATGGCAATAGCTACCATGGGCAGTTTTAAACCTGTGGGAGGAAAATAATTTACAGACAGATACTTTTAAATACGAATACATAATTATGTCATTGGGCAACATCAACGTCAGCATTTTATTTGTCCTCTGAACGGTTTTGAATGGAACTCCTATTGATAAATTTTACACTAAACCAAGCTATGGTGATGCCATGGTCTTTGCAGAACAACCTTTATTTACCCGCCATGGTTCATCTTAAAACCGGAAGTACGAGTTCATAAATTTGAAAATCCCGATCCAGACTCAAATTTGACATCGGAAAGAAAAAATTCTGTTTTTCTCAATGTTATTTTTTTTCTGAAAATTCAAGAATAAAAAAATGCTGGCTTAATCAGATAACAGAGATCTCGACATTAAATGAAAGATCGATCGATAGTATGTTGTTAAACGTCCCGGTCTTTTGAGAGTTTTTCATACATATGGCTCAATGAAAGAAAGTTCCACTCTTAACTTACGTGTGTATTCCTAGATGAAACTTTTTTTTTTCATTTTTAGCCTAGTAAAGTTACTTGGGAATAGGGCTCTAAAAATTTAATATTCAATCATACATAAAATGAAATAAACCCTCAGTCTGGGAGCCATGGAAAGAGTTCATACTTTTGAAAATTGTTTGTTAAATGCAGTCGTACATTTGCTTGTTATGAAATTGCACTAAAATGTCTTCTAGTGCTGGCTGGTAAGAAAACTATTAATATTGCGTACCTTTTGCTATATTTTGCCCAACCTCTACAGATCCTCAGTAGGGACTGAGTTTTAAGTCTTATTTTGTAGCGCTTTAATTTACATGCAGTAAATATTGTCCAATCTTTGTTTTAATTTACCTGGATCAACAATTTCCATGCAAATGTTTGCAATAGGATGAAAATAACCCTTTGAGCATTTCTCTATTTTCAAGGTTCTATTGTGATAACACAAGATGAAATCTGGGCTCCAAAGCTTATTTGGGAACGGGTTTGGACCATTTGCCTTTCCAACACAAGTAGGCAGTCTCTGAGGACATGGCAAGCAATTCAAATCTGATGCTTCACATATATTTTGAAGATATTCACCTGAAAAGACAAACATGCAAAAACTGAAGATAACGAACAGTGAAATCTTCTAAATCCTATAAATAATACAAACGGGGAACAATCCAAATTTACAGATCCCTTTCAATATGGCATTTAAAGGAGGAAATATCATCTGTCAATATGTCAATAATAGGAGGAAAGATCATCTTTCTACAATTCACTAATAGGAGAAGATTGCCTGAACAATATGTCACTAATAGGTGGAAAGATCACCTGTCAATATGTCAATAATAAAAGGAAATATTATAATACGAGGGTTGTCCCAATAAGTCGTAAACAAGGAAAACAGTTTTGTTTCTCTTTGCTAAATTAAACTTTTCTTGTCATAGCAAAAAAAACATAGGTAATCAGAGATTACAGAGCTCACCTCAACGTGTTTTGTCTTTAAGTAAGGCAAATTAAGTCACAAAATTAACCAACAAAAAGTATACATCCAAAAATGCAAAATTTATGCAATTCTAATACTTTGAAATAGACCTATATAAAAACTAAAAACCAGTTCTTCATCATGAAAATGTAACTAAAATCCAGCATCTGAAGCGAGATTGAGAGTTTTCATCCCTTGATGCATCATTTGTGCAACTGGTTTATATAAGCCTTAGTTTTTTGGTGATAGACTTGCACCCATAACTTTTACGAGGTCAATTATCTGGAAAATGTATGTCAATTCAGCATCTGAAGCAAGTCCATTAGTGTGCATCCTAAGATGTATCATCCATGCAAGTTCCTGTGTCAACATAGGGCTTAAAGTTACTTGCAAATGAAACCTGTATAAAAAAATTAACCTTTCCACTAATCCAGAAAATGTAGGTCAGATTCAGCATCCGAACCAGCCTAGTAGAATGCATCCTTAGATGTACCATCCATGCAAGTTTGGTCATTATAGGGCTCAAAGTTACTTGGAAATGAATCCTGCACCATAAACTTTAACCTGTTTACTGTCCAGAAAATGTAGGTCAGATTCAGCATCCGAAGCAAGGCTGGTAGTTTGCATCCTAAGATGTATCATCCATGTAAGTTTGGTCAATATATGTCTCATAGTAACTTGAAAATGAAACTTGCACCAAAAACTTTAACCTGTTCACTCATCCGGAAAATGTAGGTCAGATTCAGCATCCGAAGCAAGTCTAGTAGAATACATCCTAAGATGTACCATCCATGCAAGTTTGGTCATTATAGGGCTCAAAGTATCTTCGAAATGAAACCTTCACCAATGTCTTCGACTACTTGACTCAACTCTGGAATATATTCATTGTGAAAGTATTCGGTGACCCCTTCAATGAGTTATAGCCCCTGAAAGTTTTTGAATTTTAAAAATAATTAAATATTTTCAAAACGAGAAGTCGTAGCGACATGGGACTAACTGCATAAGATTCATTGACCTTTCATCTTAAAATTCATGTAAAGGTCAAAGGTCAAGGTCATTCCAAAATTGAGAAATTAAGCTCTTTTTATATCTTTTTTCGTCTTTTAACATATACAAACTGTCTTAGCATCATTATTATGCACTTTTAAAAATATTTTGAAGATTTAAATTGTATCCCTTAAAATTGACCCTATTAAAAGTTATTGCCCTTTGTGCGAAAAACCTTGTTATTGCTACTACTTCGAAACCGTAAACCGCAGAGACATAAAACCTTCACTAATGTTTTCGACTCCTTTAGAAGACTCTGGAATCTATTCATTGCGAAAATATTCGGTGACCCTTTCAATGAGTTATTGCCCCTGAAAATCTTTGAATTTTACAAATAATTAAAAATTTTCAAAATGAGAAGTCGTAAAGATATAGGACTAACTGCATAAGATTCATTAACCTTTGCTCATAAAATTCATGTAAAGGTCAAGGTCATTCAAAAATTGAGAAATTAAGCTCTTTTTATATTTTTTTGTCTTTTAACATATACTTAATAACTTTGCATCATTAATATGTACTCTTAAACCTATTTCAAAGATTTCATTCTTGTCCCTTAAGATGGACCCTATTAAAAATTATTGCCCCTTTTGCGAAAAACCTTGTAATTGCTATTGCAAAAAAAAGTAAAACAAAGACATGAAACCTTCACTTATGTCTTATGGGACTTTAGGCACAACTTTTATCTTCAAGTGAGAAAGGATCTGGTGACTCCTTGAATGAGTTACTGCCCTTTAATTCTCTTGAGCTTAATATGAAACCTTATAACTTTAAAACTATACGTCATAGATACCTGAGGTTAATTACAATGTGACCCTTGACCTTTGACCTTGAATATGACTTGAAGGTCAAAGGTCAAGGTCACCTCCAAATTTTGAATTTTTCTTGCATTTTTTCTTCTTTTAAGCCATTCCTGGTTTCTTTTTATGAAATTTAATTTTAAAGAGATAAATATTACATGAAATTGAAATTCAAAGAAGGTGGAAAGACCTCTTATTGTTCTGTGAACAATAAGTCTCCTAGTCTTCTTTACTCTTGCTTATACGTATGCAAATTAAAAAAAAAAAGGAAGTTTTCAAAATAGCATGGATATTCTATCTTAATCAAGTTTTTAAAACTATTTTTACTTTTTATTTTAGTTCAGAATAAAGCAAAGAAATCAATAATTATAATAGATAGTTTTTTAGTTTTACTTTTTATTATTCCAGTTCAGAAACAAAAGGACAAATGCTTTAAATGCAATGA
The DNA here is from genome assembly GCF_032062105.1 of Saccostrea cuccullata. Lineage (NCBI taxonomy): Eukaryota > Metazoa > Mollusca > Bivalvia > Ostreida > Ostreidae > Saccostrea > Saccostrea cuccullata. The sequence continues at coordinate 72,780 of NW_026936965.1, forward strand.
TTTTAGACAAAGAAAATAGCATTTTATATTACAATATTGTCCTTTCAATGTTTACACATTTCAGAAATCTATTTTAATGCAGTAACTACATGTTTTTTCACGCTCTATAGATATCGTCATTCGTCGAGTTTAGATTTTTCTGAGGTTTAAGGTTCATAAACCCTAGATGCTAACTCATATAAAATGTTGCTTGAATCTTAATGATTTTTCAATAAAGATGTATTTTGTAAGTAAAATACTAACAATTATGGCATAGCTTGCGGGGCAAAATTGGACAAAAAAAAAGACACTTCAACTAGGCAAATCTATAAAGGAATAAGAGTTATCTCTCTTATCAGAGTATCAATGAACCATAATTCTAAAGACAGATCTGTAAATTCCCATATCTTGTAACAAAATGTGTTTGTGAAACACTGAATGCAAGTCAAACTCTAAGGTCAAAAGGTTAAAGTTGTTGGTATCCGTCGAGGAACCATGTTTTCTTTTCACGTAATTACCTTCAGTTGATTCTTATTTAGTTCAATGCATATACAGGGGGTTCAGATGTTTCAAGTCATAAAAAATGGATTATACTCCAAGGTCAGTGTCAAAGGGCCAAAATCAACGATGCACAGGAAATATTTGATAAATTATAAAAACCCCCAAAAATGTTCGAACGTTATGGCCATGGTAAAAGTTTTTTTTAACAGGACAAACTTCAAATCAAGGTCAAGAGCACAAAATTACATGTATTAGTATACTTATCCAAAGATAGGTTTTGTGACAAAGAATACTCCTTTGAAATATGAATTAAAGCCCTGGTACCAAATGTTCGAAAATTAAGAACAAGGTTTAATTTTTTCTTAAGTTTTGTAACAATGAATACACAAGTGAAATAAAAAAAAAAGTCATAGCTCCAACCAATAAAAGTTATGGACAAGAAAATTTTTGCAGATAAACAAATTAACTGATAGACAGATAAACTAATGGGCAAGGCAAAAACTATATAACCCCGAATCTCGATTACCATTACCATTGGCTGAAATGCTGATCGGATTGGAAGTTAAGTTTATTCAAACGAAGCACATTATATTTCCCTACTGTTCTTCATTAGCAGATTTCTTCTCAAGTTCTATTTATTCATATGTAAAACATTGATCGCCAGAACATAGGCGTCGGAAGCAATTGAAAGTGGGGGGGGGGGGGTTAACCAACAAAAAAGATAATTAATTAATTTTAAAGCCCAATTCTTAATGCATATATTTTGTACATATTTGCAAAATGTAAGCCCCCGGTACCGACGTCTATGCTGAACTACATGTAGCAACACCTTACCCAATTGTCATGTTTTGAACAAAACTGATTCTTGACTATATGAGGATTCTTCCATATTCATAGGACTAATAATGTCTCTGCTGTTCTTGAAAAAAAAAACAAACAGAATTTTGATGTTGTCTATATCCATGACCCTAAGTTGGGGGAGGGGGGGGTATGATTTGAACAAACTTAAATCTATACTACGACGTTACTTTTATATTGATCAGTAAATTTTTAATCTCGCCTTTTTCATGCGCCCGGATCGATAGATCGGGGCGTATATTGCTTTTGTCCTGTCTGTCTGTTTGTCTGTTTATCTGTTTATATGTGTATTGTCAACTTTAACCTTCGCCATAACTTTTGAACCGTGAGAGATATGACGACAACAAGATCAATGACCTTGTGACCTTTACTGTGACCTATATGCTAAAAAAATTGTTGCCACCGGACGCATAGTGTTTTACAAACACATCTCATGCACGGATCTAAAGAAGGGGGTTTGGGGGGGGGGGCGGACCCCCCCCCCACCCTGGAATTTGCAGTTATTAAATTATATACTAAACCAAGCAAAAGATGACCTGAACCCTCTAGAAAACCATACCCCCCCTCAAAAACTTGGATATGGTTAAGTTAGTATGAAAAGTCATAGGTATGAAGAAAATTTGGAAGTCAACGGCACCCCCCTCCCCACAAAATATGATTATCACGGCGTGTCAACAAATTTCTGGGTTGGATTTTTTTTTTCACTGGAGTGGACGCCCCCTGGAAAAAATTCCTGGATCCGCGCCTGTATCTTGTTATTCTTGAGAATAAGACCCTTTCCCAGGGGTCGTGATTTGAACAAATTTAATTAAATCTACAGTGTAGGCTTCACATACGTTTCAACTTTTCTGGTCCCATGGTGCTAAAAAGAAGTTGTTAAAACACTGACACATTTTCACAAATTCTTAGACATCTAGCTCCCCTTCAGGGTTGAAAGAATATATGACCCTTCCTTTAAGCTAACTTTATCCCCTTCACCCAAGGATGCTTAGTGGCAAGGTTTGGTCAAAATTGGCTCAGTAATCCTAGAGAAGAAGTCAAAAATGTGAAAAATGAACAGATGGACAGACAGTCAAAAGCTCACTTGAGCTTTCAGCTCAGGTGAGCTAAAGAAGCAAATGGTTTTAACATATAACCGACAGGTAAAAATAATGTAAGGTGCCTCTAAAACAAAATCCATTCAATACCCTTTGTTGACAATTCCATGTACCATTGATAGTCATGATAACCGTACAACACAGGAAGGATAAACGAAGACTAAAATGTAGCTAAACAAGCTGAAACACACCTTTGTGCATATCATTTTTCGTACTATTACTCCACTTTACACCTGTCATGTGCTTCTATGATCAGACAAACCGCGGATAATTCACTGTGAAAAGAATGGCCCAGCATTTTGTCAACAGAATGTAGAATTTACGAACAGCGAGATATTTCTTTTTCTCATGTCGATGTTTTAGATAAATTCTGCTTCATATGTAAACAAAAACACCTATCGATAACGGGGCGTAATTAGTACCGATGGGAATTCCAAGATTGTGAAAGTCGTGTTCTCCAAAAACTACACAGTAATGTCAATCAGAATCTCGAGTAACTTCGGAGTGTTCTTTATACACTGTCTCAGGAATGTTTTTTTTAACCGAAATAGAGAAACTATTCAAAAAGGTACATTTGTTGATTTGTAGGGTGGTATATTTAGGACACGCAATTATTTTTTTTAATACCAGAAAAAAATTATCTTGTGAAAACGACATAATTATCTTGTGAAAGATATCTCGTTTTCACAAGATAATATCTCGTTTTCACAAGATAATACTGTCGTTTTCACAAGATAATTTTTTTCTGGAATTTAATAAAAAAAAATAATTGCGTGTCCTAAATATACCGACTGATTCGAGATCACGTGACGAAAACAATCCCGTATTTTGACTTCACCGTATGCCAAGGGTTCATGAGGAGAGTAGAGTATCAGAAACCCTTGGCTAGCTGAAGATGGGGTTTCTTCAAATGTGAAACACGTAAGTAGTGATTGGCAACAATACTCAGTAGATGATCAACGCTTTTACAAAAAAGATGAAGATGACGAACTGATATCGATCTTAAAAATGTATACATGTATATAATATGTATTCAACACACTGTTAAGGAATCATGAAACGCGGAGATTCTAGAGGTGGGATCAGGTTCCCAAAAGAAGTAAACATCCCCTGTTGACCGATCACATCCGCCTTGAGTCCTTAATTTAATTGATGAAGTAGGCGGAACATTCCGTAGTCAAATATAGAAAGAAAGCAAAGGCCTAACAATTGGTACGTGTATAAAATAAGTAAGTATACATACAACGATTAGTTACATGTTTGTTTGCTAACAATCTCATTATAATCATACGTAATATTACGGTCACAGAGGTTTCGAAATGCCGACTCTAAATGAGGTTGTTTGAATATATTTAACAATCACTTATCTATATTTAGCCAGTCGCCCGCATGGCACAGTGGTTAAAACTAATGCGCTAGAGTCGCTTAGTAAGGTGACGATCCGTAAGTTGTGGGTTCGAATACCAATGTGGGAAGTGGAGACTGGTCCTTCGGACGAGACCATAACAACCAAGGTCCCGTGTCGCAATAGATGCTGGCACGAAGAAAGATCCCTCACTGCTTAATGGTTCTAAGTACCGAGTATAGGAAAAACTTTGTAGCTCTCCATCGGCAAGTGTTAGCGTCTTCTTATGAGTGAAAAAAATCTCTCGAGGGACATTAAACAACATTCAATCAATCTATCACTAGCCTGTTTAGTTTTAAAATAGTGATTCGAAGCATGTCCCTTCATATTGCATAAGACAAGTCGTGTAGGAAGTTATAGGTAGAATGTCATCAAACATCATGATCAGCTTTATTTTTATAGAAACACTCTCAGGTAGGAAAGATTCAAATTTGTTCAAATCAGTCCGACCATTAGTAGAATGGTAGGTCCACAATCGGGGATCAAAGATTCAAATAGGAAATAACTGTAAAAAAAAAAATTATTCTTCAATAATCATTAAAAAAAATTCTAATCAAGAGCAACCTCAGGTTACGCATATCAGTAGATATTCAAGCATTTGCTTCTTGCTAAACTTTCGACTTTCAAGGTATTCGATTTTTAACAAATCATGTCCCTTACGGATAAGAACAGACAAGAAATAAATATACTTTCTTTAAATAATTCTAAAACGAAGTAAATTATTGACAAGTAAACAATTCGATGAAACAAGAATATCAACATTCTCGTTTAATGTCATCATTTCGTAAGTTTTATAGTCGACGCTATGACCTTGTCAGCAAATAGAATTTTTCTCGAGCTTAATGCTGACTGATGTTTTTCATACTAACTGTTACTTCATTATTTATACACCGATTTGACGACGGATTTTTCCGTTTTCTCCCGATCAACTCAAGGAGCTCATGGCGGGTGTGACTGGTCGGCAGGGGATGCTCACTCCTCCATGGCCCCTGATCCCATCTCTGATGTTTTGGAGGTCTGTGTTTGCTCTGCTCCTATTCTATATTGTTTTATGGATTTTTAACCTTGAATACATTTCGTAATCTCCATATGTTTCTATGTATAAACATATATAAATTATATACCTATATTGACTGAAGCTGGTCTATCGATTTAACTTTCACTAAAAACTTTGTAAAAGTAAGAAACTACAATGTATAGAACATGGATAATAACTGACAAGAAGATAAATTGCTCTAGTGAAATGAAATAAATAAGTTTCCTTATCAGCTAAGGGCTACAGTATAAAGGTTATTGAAAATATATTGCCTTTTGGAACATCCGTCATGCAAGTGCTTAGTCTCGAATTGAAGTACTCTCCTTGAGAACACTGAGTGATGTTAATGGTACGGTTGGTGTCAAAAAATATAATCGCCTGCCAATTTTCCTTGAAAGGCCTCTTTTTCCCTTTGTCAATCCTTGACAACTTGGCAACCGTTTGGGGCAAGGGACACAGGGGAATTCTGGTTACACACTGATTTTGAACATACTCACCTAAAA